>NC_045449.1:24955050-24967825 GCF_002776525.5 Piliocolobus tephrosceles
AAAAAAAAAAAAAAAAAGACACTCAAAAGAATGGGTGGCTTATGAACAAGTTCATAATAAACAATACACTGAGCGGCCGGGCTCACACCTGTAATCGCAGCACTTTTGGAGGCGAAGCAGGCAGATCACTTGAGGCCAGGAGTTCGACACCAGCCTGGCTAACACAGTGAAACACTGTCTCTACTACAAATGAAAAAAATTAGCCACACGTGGTAGTGCACACCTGTAATCCCAGTCACTCAGGAGGCTGAGGCAGGAGAATCCTTTCCACCCGGGAGGCGGAGGTTGCAATGAGCTGAAATCGTGCCGCTGCACTTCATCCTAAGTGACAGAATGAATGAGACTTCATCTCAAACAAACAAACAAACAAACAATACACTGAGAAGTAGAGATGAATACATTGCTAGCCCAGTGTGTCAGTCAGGGTTCCAGAGAAACAGAACCAACAGGATCTCTCTCTCTCCCTGTCTCTGTCTCTCTATCTCGATCTATGAATGAAGAGACTTATTATAGGAATTGGCTCATGTGATGATGGAAGCCAAAAAGTCCCATGATGTGTCATTTGGAGATCCAAGTTGGAGAACCAAGAAAGCTGGTGTGTAATTCATCCCAAGTCTGAAGTCCTGAAAATCAGGGAGCTGATGGTATAAAGCCCTGGTCCAAGTCCAGAGACCTGAGAACCTTGAGTGCTGATGTCCAAGGAGAGGTGAGATGTATGTTCCAGCTCAAACAGAGAATTTGTCCTCCCTCCACCTTTTTGTTCTACTTCGGCTTTCAATGAGTTAGATGATACCCACTGAATTAGCGAGGGCAGATCTTTACTCAATCTGCTGATTCAAATGCTAATCTCTTCCAGACACACCTTACAGACACACCCAGAAATCATGTTTTACCAGCTATCTGGGCATTTGTTAGCCCAGTCAAGTTGACATTAAAATTAACCATCACACACAGTAAAATTCAATTTTTGTACACTCATCATCCCTTTTACTACTATAGTGTTATTTTTGGACTATTTATGTAAAATAATCATATTTTCAGAGGCTTATCCTATCACATACAGGGTCACACTATAGTTTAAGTAGAGTCCTGTTCGCTATTCGACTTTTTTTTGTTTTGGAGACAGTCTCACTCTGTAGCCCAGGCTGCAGTGCAATGGTGTGATCTCAGCTCACTGCAACCTCCACCTCCCAGGTTCAAGTGATTCTCATGCCTCAGCCCCATGAGTAGCTGGGATTACAGAGCCATCACACTTGGCTAATTTATGTATTTTTAGTAGAGGCAAGGTGTCGCCATGTTGGCCAGGCTGGTCTTCCTGGCCTCAAGTGATCCACCCGCCTCCGCCTCCCAAAGTGCTGGGATTACAGGCGTGGGCCACTGTGCCCAGCCAACTTTTGTTCTTTTGAGACAGGGTCTCACTCCATTGCCCAGGCTAGAGGGCAGTGGCTTGATCATAGCTCAGTGCAGCCTGGAACTCTTGGACTTGAGGGATTCTCTTTCCTCAGCCTCCTGAGGAGGTAGGACAACAGGCATGTACTGCTTTTTTTTTTTTTTTTTTTAAGAGATGGAGTCTTGCTGTGTTTCCCAGGCTGGTCTCAGACTCCTGGCCTCAAGTGATCCTCCTACCTTGGCCTCCCAAACTGTTGGGATTACAGGTGTTAGCCACTGCACCTGGTCACTATTTAACTTCATAATACTGCTATGATTTGTGGTATTTATATTCCTATGTTCATGATTTTTAAAAAAACTTTAATGGATTTAAGATACATAAAATTTACCCTTTACAATTCTGTGGTTTCTAGTATATTCACAGAATTGTGCAAGCATCCTGACTAGTGTTAGAACGTTTTCATCCCCACAGAAAGAAACTCTGCATCCCTAAGCATTCGCTCCCTATTTCTCCCTCTGCCTTACAGTCCCTGGCAATTACTAATCTCCTTTCTGTTTCTATGGATTTGCTTATTCTGGACATTTCATTTAAATGTAGTCACACAATATGTGGTCTTTTCTATCTGACCTCTTTTTTTTTTTTTTTTTTTTTTTTTGAGACAGAGTCTCACTCTGTCTCCCAGGGTGGAGTGCAGTGGCGCAATCTTGGCTCACTGTAAGCTCCGCCTCCCGGGTTCACGCCATTCTCCTGCCTCAGCCGCCCAAGTAGCTGGGACTACAGGCACCCACCACCACACCTGGCTAATTTTTTTGTACTTTTAGTAGAGACAGGGTTTCACCATGTTGGCCAGGCAGGTCTTGAACTCCTGACCTTGTGATCCACCTGCCTCGGCCTCCCAAAGTGCTGGGATTACAGGTGAAAGCCACCGTGCCTGGCCTTTTTGTTTTTGGAGACGGAGTCTCACTCTGTCACCCAGGCTTGAGGGTAGTGGTGTGATCTCGGCTCACTGCAACCTCTGCCTTCTGAGTTCAAGTGATTCTTCTGCCTCAGCCTCCCGAGTAGCTGGGACTATAGGTGCGTGCCACCCTGCCCGGCTAATTTTTGTATTTTTAGTAGAGATGGGGTTTCACTGTATTGGCCAGGCTGGTGTTGAACTCCTGACCTTGTGATCTGCCCAACTCAGCCTCCCAAAGTGTTGGGATTACAGACGTGAGCCACAGCTCCTGGCCTCTATCTGACCTCTTTAACTTAGCATGATGATTTCAAAATTCATCCATATTGCAGTATGTGACTTCCTTCCTTTTTATGGCCTAATATTGTTCAGTGTATGGATATAACACATTTTTATTAATTTGTGCATCCTGGATGTTTGTATTGCTTCCAGTTTTGGCTCTTTTGAGTAATGCTACTATGAACATTCATGTACAAGTTTTTTTGTGGACATGTGTTTTCATTTCTCTTGGGTGTATATCTATGAGTGCAATTGCTGGGTCATATAGTAACTCTGTGTTTAACATTTTGAAGAACACCTAGCTTGTTTTCCATAGTGATTGCACCATTAACAATTCCATCAGCAATGTACAAGGGTTACAATTTGTCCACATTTTCATCAACACTTGTTATTGTCTCTTCTATTTTAGCCATCCTTGTAAGTGTAAAGTGTCGTCTCACTGTGAGGGTTGTTTTTTTGGTACAGTTTTATTGAGATATAATTTACCTACATACTGAGATACAATTTGCCCATTTAAAGTATACAATTAAATGGTTTTTACTACATTCACAGTTGTACAACGTCATCACAATCAATTAGAATATTTTCATCATCCACAAGAGAAACCTCACACCCTTTAGCAATCTTGTTGAGGTTTTCATTTGTATTTCCCTAATATGTAATAACATTGAACATCTTTTCATGTGCTGCTTGGCCACTTGTACATCTTCTTTGGAAAAATGTCCATTCAAATCTTTTGTTCATTTTTAGTTTCTTTTTAATTGTTCAGTTGTAAGAATCTTTATGTATTTTAAATACAAATCCCTCATTACATATATGATTTGCAAATGTTTCATTTTGTGGATTGTCTTTTCTTTTCATTTTCTTGATAGTGTCCTTTGAAACAGGTCTTGCTCTGTCACCCAGGCTGGAGTGTAGTGGCGTGATTATGACTCACTGCAGCCTCGACCTCCTGGGTTCAAATGACCCTCTCACCTCAGACAGCACCGCCCATCCCCCAACCCCCAGTAGCTGAGATCACAGACATGCACCACCATGCCCAGCTAACTTTTAATTTTTTTTGGTTGAGATGAGGATGCCCCTGTGTTGCTCAGGCTGTTCTGAAACTCTTGGGCTCAAGGGATCCTCCAGCCTGGCTTTCCCAAAGTGCTGGGATTACAGGCATGAACTCCCACACCTAGCCTGAGAGAGTCTTTGTAGCACAATTTTTTTTTTTTTTTGGAAACAGAGTCCTGCTCAGTTCCCCAGGCTTAAGTGCAGTGGTGCAATCTCGACTCACTGCAACCTCCACCTCCCGGGCTCAAGCCATTCTCCTGCCTCAGTCTCCTGAATTGCTGGGATTACAGGCACCCGCTATCATGCCCAGCTAATTTGTGTGTGTGTGTGTGTGTGTGTGTGTGTGTGTGTTTTAATAGAGAAGCGGTTTCACCATGTTGGCCAGGCTGGTCTTGAACTCCTGACCTTAGGCAATCCACCCACCTCGGCCTCCCAAAGTGCTGGGATTACAGGTGTGAGCCACCATGCCCGGTCTGTAACACAATTTTCAATTGTAAAGAAGGCTAACAGTTATTTTTCCTTTTGTCATGTATATGTCTGGTGTCATATCTAAGATACCATTGCCTAATCTGAGGTTATATTTTCCTCTAAGAATTTTATAGTTTTAGCTTTTTTTTTTTTACCAAATTTTTTTTTTTTTTTTTTTTGAGACGAAGTCTTGCTCTTGTGGCCCAGGCTGGAGTGCAATGGTGTGATCTCTGTTCACTGCAACCTCTGCCTCCTGGGTTCAAGTGATTCTCCTGCCTCAGCCTCCTGAGTAGTTGGGATTACAGGTGCCTGCCACCATGCCCAGCTAATTTTTGTATTTTTAGTAGAGATGGGTTTCACCATGTTGGCCAGGCTGGTCATGAACTCCTGGCTTCAGGTGATCCACCCACCTTGGCCCACTAAAGTGCTGGGATTACAGGCATGAGCCACCGTGCTTGGCCCAGAATTTATTTTGTGTTAATTTTTGCCTGTGGTGTGAGATAGGAGTCCAAATTATTATTATTTTTTTTTTGCTTGTGGATATCCAGTTGACCCAGCACCATTTGTTAAAAAGGCTATTCTTTCCCCCATTGAAAGGTCTTGGCACCCTTGCTGAAAATCAATTGACCAAAAATAGTAGGGTTTATTTCTGAATGCTCAATTCGATTCCATTGATCTATATGTCTATCTATATGCTATTAGCACACTCTCTTGATTACTGTAACTTTATACTAGGTTTTGAAATCAGGAAACATGAATCCTTCAACTTTGTTCTTCTTTTTCAAGGTAGTTTTGGCTTTTCTGAGTCTCTTGCATTTCCATATGGATATTAGGATTAGTATATCAATTTCTGCAAGAAAAGATGCTGGTATTTTGACAGGAATTGCATTAAATATGTAGATCAATTTGAAGTATTGGCATCTTACAATATCAAGTCTTCTGATCCATGAACATGGGATGTCTAGGTTTTCTTTAATTTCTTTCAATAGTGTTTTACAGTTTTCAGTGTACAAGTCTTGCACTTCTTTGGTTAAACTGATTCCTGAGTATTTTGTTTATCCTTTTTGATGCCATTATAAATGAAATTGTTTTCTTAATTTCATTTTTGGATTGTTCTTTGCTAGTGTATATAAATACAATTAATTTTTGCAGTTGCGTTTATATCTGGCAACCTTACTGAACTTGTTTATTAATTTTAATAGGTTTATAATGGATTCCTTAAGATTTTCTATATGTAAAAGTAAATCATATCATCTACAAATAGAGATAGTCTTCTTTCTTTCTTTACTATCTTGATGCCTTTCTTTTTTTCTTATCTGATTGACCTGACTGGAATATCCAGCACAATGTTTAATAGAAAGTGAACATTCTGGCCAGGCACGGTGGCTCACACCTGTAATCCCAGCACTTTGGGAGACTGAGGCAGGTGGATCACAAGGTCGGGAGATCGAGACTATCCTGGCCAACATGGTGAAACCCTGTCTCTACTAAAAATACAAAAACTAGCCAAGTGTGGTGGCATGTGCTTGTAGTCCCAGCTACTCAGGAGGCTGAGGCAGGAGAATCGCTTGAACCGGGGAGGTGGTGGTTGCAGTGAGCTGAGATTGCGCCACTGTACTTGTGAGAGAGCAAGACTCCATCTCAAACAAACAAACAAACAAAAAACAAAGAAAGTGAACATTCTTGGTTTGTTCCTGATTTTAAGGGAGCTTTCAATCTTTCACCATTAAGCATTATATTAACTGTGCATTATATGAATATTTTAATGAACTGGTTTTGAGCTACTAGTCCGTTTTTCTTAAATTGGAAATATGATGCACTGTGATAGTAATAATGAAAATGAAAATTTAATCATTGTCCAGTCAGAGTTTCTAGTTGGAAGTAACAGAAAATGACTCTAGCTTATTTAAGCACGAAAGAAATTTACTAATGACATATTGTGGAGGAGGAGAGAGAAACAGGTTCAGTGAAGGATTAGAACAAGAAGGTCCTGGGAGCAACCAAGACCACAGGCTAAACATTTGCCATAAACCCATCCAGGAAGGCCATTACTGATGATCCACTAAATGCCACAGCTTGGAATGGGGGCCCAAAAACACTGAATACTGCTCCATTGCAGAAACTCAAGTTACCCCTAGAAATGGATGTTTCTGCCACCACTGCCACCACTAGGCACCATAACCAATTCCTGATTCTTCGTGTCTCTTGCTCTCAATTGGAGGAAGAAGAGTGCAGATGTATTTTCACCCTTGTCTTTCTTACCCTTTGATCTTCTCAGTGATGAGGAGGTATAGAGATCTATCATTAAGAGCCCACCTTTAGAACAAGCCTAGGGCAGTTCAAGTACGCAGCAGTGTAGTTGGAAGGAGGTCTTGTGCTGAAGTTGTGTTTAAGAGTTAACACACTGCTTTTCCTTAAATTGTATATCTATTTAGGGTGGCTGTATTAGTATGTTTTCATGCTGCTGATAAAGACATACCCAATACTGGGAAGAAAAAGAGGTTTAGTTGGACTTACAGTTCCACATAACCGGGGAGACCTCAGAATTATGGTGGGAGGCAAAAGGTACTTCTTACATGGTCGCGGCAAGAGAAAATGAGGAGGAAGCAAAAGTGGAAACCCCTGATAAACCCATCAGATCTTGTGAGACTTATTCACTATTAGGAGACTAGCAGGGGAAAGACTGGCCCCCATGATTCAATTACCTCCCACTGGACCCCTCCCCCAACACATGGGAATTCTGGGAGATACAATTTAAATTGAGATTTGGGTGGGGGCACAGCCAAACCATATCAGTGGCTTTGGAAAACTAATGGAAATTCTATAGAGGCTGATAACTGTAGCACCTTTCCACACCAAGCATAATTCAGATATACCAAGGTTCAGATCCTAGCGGAACCACTTGATTTGATTATGTGAGCTTAGGAAAATTACTTAGATTTTCTGAGCTTCAGTTTCTTTTTCTTTTCTTTTTTTTTTCTTTTTCTTTTTTCTTTTCTTTTCTTTTTCTTTTTTTTTTTGAGATAGAGTCTTGCTGTATCACCCAGACTGGAATGCAGTGGCACGATCTCGGCTCACTGAAACCTCCGCCTCCCGGGCTGAAGTGATTCTCCTGCCTCAGCCTCCCGAGTAGCTGGGATTACAGGCACCTGCCACCATACCCGGCTAATTTCTGTATTTTTAGTAGAGACGAGGTTTCACCACGTTGGCCAGGCTGGTCTCGAACTCCTAACCTCAAGTGATCCACCTGCCTCAGCCTCCCAAAGTGCCGGGATTACAGGCATGAACCCATGCCTGGCTTCAGTTTCTTTGTCTAGAAAATGGTGACACATTTTCACAGGGTCATTGTGAGAGTAAAAGGGACAATGAACATAAGGCAAATAGGACAGCGTTTGGGACATAATAAGCATTAATAATTAGTGGCTAATGTTCATATCCTCTGTCTGTCTACTTCTTGGCTACCAGGTCCTTTTCCTTGGAATCAGTCCCAGTCTCTCTTTTTTACTCTAACTTTTGAACCACCTACAGCTCCCAGTCATCTTTCATATGTCAGCTCCCAACCAGTGCCAGTGTTTTTTACGTTGAGTATCTGATCCACCCCAAAGCAGCACTGCATCACTTTGAACTTGGCCATGCTTTTGGCCAAAAGCTAGAGATGCTGTTGGCTGACAGGCTTAGAAATACCTCTTCAGCCCTACCATAATCACCATGGCAAGTTGACACGAGGCAGGCCAGAACAGCCAGGTGTTACAGGCTCTTAAGTTAGGCTGCCTAGAGTCAAACCCACTCATCTCCACCACTTATAGTCAGTGACTTTGGTGAAGTTATGTAACCTCTGTGTCTCAGTTTCATCTTCTGTAAAATGGGGCTATTAATAGTTTATTTTGTAGAGTTATGAGGATTCAATACATTGATATATGTAAAGCATTCAGAACAATGGTAGGCAAGTAAGCTCTCTAGTCTTTGCTATTATTATTATCATTATTCAGTCTGGTACTCAAACCCAAGCACTGGAGAATGAGGGTACAAGGCAGGAAACCCATAACTGGGAACTAAGATGCTAAAATCAAACTGCACACAGCAGAAAGACTGACTGGCTCAGGTTCAACAGTGAGCTGCCAATGTCAGTCCCTCAAAGTTCGGAAGTGGGGCCAGTCTCCAAGCCTCAAGTGTGGCTGGTACAAAGGGCTCACCTGTGCCAGTGAGAAGGCAGCAGGGGGCTGGGGGCAACCATGTTATTGAGAAAAAGAGAACATGGGCTTTATCAATGGATAAATGGGCAATGGATAACAAGGGTTTGCTGGCAAAAGAGTAAAAGGATCAGAGCGATGCTTTATAACAGTGGTCTCCAAAGTGGGGTGTGTGCTAATTCTTGGAATTCATTAGGGGCTGGCTGCCCTGGGCTGCAGAAAAAAAATTAGAATTTATATTTATTTTTCTTTAAAATAATTAAACTTTACTGATATCCAATATATCAAGTAATGCTGGAAGCCACATTTGTCTGAACATGAGTCAAGTGTTAGAAATCGTAAGAGAGATCTCCCAAGTGGAATTTGTGTGCTGCAGGGTGTCATTAGGCTATTTTTATTTAAAAAAAAAAAAAAAAAAAAAAAACAAGACCTTTAAACTTTAGATAGTAGAATCTTGGGTGGCGGGTTAGCTCAGTTGGTTAGAGCCCGGTGTTAATAAATCACAGAATCTATAATACTGTAAAGTGAGTTGAAGAGTGACCATCAAAATCAATTGTATCAAACAGGATTATAGGCCATTGTGGGGTAAAGGACTTAAAAGAATTGTCAATTTAAAAAGGTGAACTGTGAACTGCACAATTTTTCTCTTACAAAAAGACTAGTGTTCAAAAGTTGCTGACCTTTTCCATGATGACAAATGAATTTCAAAACTGTGCTACCAGGAGATGTTAACTAATCAATCAACTAATTAATAATAATACAATTAAAATAATAAAGACATTTAATTAGGATCTTTAAGGAAAAATGGTGTTTAAGAGTGAATGAAAAGTCACTGTTTTGGGGGGCCAAGGCAGGAGGATCGCCTGAGTCCAGGAGTTTGAGACCCGCCCAGGCAACATAGTAAGAACTCATCTCTACAAAAAAATTAAAAATGAGCTGGGCCTGGTGGTATGCGCCTGTAGTCCCAGCTACTTAGGAAGCTGAGGCAGGAGGATCACTTGAGCCCAGGAGTTTGAGGTTGCAGTGTGAGTGCAGCAGCTGAGCTATGATCACACACAGCTCCAGCTATGATCGGGCTACTGCACTCCAGCCTGGGTCACAGAGAGAGTTCGTCTCAAAAAGTAAAGAAAAGAATAGAAAAGTAACTGCTCTTGCAAAGGAACTCTTTTTTATTAAGAAACCATTTTGAAAATGGATGTCTGGAAGTCAAATTGTCTCTGTTTGCAGATGACATGATTGTATATTTAGAAAACCCCATCGTCTCAGCCCAAAATCTCCTTAAGCTGATAAGCAACTTCATCAAATCACAAGCGTTCCTATACACCAATAACAAACAGAGAGCCAAATCATGAGTGAGCTCCCATTCACAATTGCTACAATGTTTTTTTACTCCTGAAAATGATATAACTTTATCATTACTTATGAAACATTTATATCTGCATGCTTTACAAAAACTTGGAAATAGTCTTTTAATCTATTAATATTCCAGACATAGGTTTACAATACTTTTCAATTAGCTTGCAGAAATAACTTTGGACATCAGTTGATTTATTGGCTGAATTTCAAAAAAACTTTGCATAGTTGCTGGATAGAAATGAATATCAGGATTTAGCAATGTGTTTGTGGTGCATTTGGCATTGTGTAAATTTGAGAATATATTTCTCAGCTATGATGGCAATTAAAACCTATTTTCAAAATAAACTAAAGTTAGAAACATGCTTGTGAATCATTTCATCACAAATTGTTAAGCCAATTTTTTTTAAAAACAGTGGAATTTACTCAGTTATAGGGAGAACAAAAATGTTTTTGTACCTCAAATATATAAGATAAAAATTTAAATTAAAAATATTCATTTCTTCTTTATCTCCTTTTAATTTCTATACTTGTGTACATTTTATACATATATGTTATAGGTGGACATCATTTAGAAATAATATATAATATACATGTATATTAATATATACAATATATAAATATATAATACACATGTATATATGCAATATATACATAGTCATAGGTGGACATCGTTTAGAAATAAATAAATTGGGCTGGGCGTGGTAGCTTATGCCTGTAATCCCAGCACTTTGGGAGGCCAAGGTGGGCAGATTGCTTGAGCCCAGGAGTTTGAGACCAACCTGGGCAACATGTTGAGACCCCTCTCTAAAATAAAAATACAAAAATTAGCCGAGTGTGGTGGCACATGCTTATAGACTCAGCTACACAGGAGGCTAAGGCTGGAGGATCACCTGAGCCTGGGGAGGTCAAGGCTGCAGTGAGCCATGATCGTGGTACTACACTCCAGCCCAGGTGACAGCGTTAGACTCGATCTCAAAAAATACAATACAATAAATTAAAATGAATATACTAGAGATTCATGCTCAAGCATTTGTATTGACAGGGAGTGTTTTCAAAAGGGTTTGGAGACCACTGCTGTAGGAAGACAGGTCTGAGCCTATGTATGAGATAAAAGAAGGAAAAGAACAAAAAGATGATAGGACAGAAGACTAGTCAGTTACTTCTGCAATACAATATTCCAAGCCGGTGTTAATAAGAGGCTGAATTAAGATGGTGACATTTTGAATGGAAAGGAACAGACTCAATGGAATGAGATAATGAGAAGACAGAAGTAATAAATGTTGACAACGAATGACACATAGAAAGCAGGGGAGAGGGAAGTGTCAGTAACTGAATCGAGAGAAATACAAAGTTATTGAGGAACAAAACAATGAATTTTGTTTTAAACATGTTGAACTTTAGTGCCTTTGGGAACATTAAGTGAAAGGACCTATGGACCAGTTGAAAAAAAGATCGGTGCTGGCTTCAGCAGCACATACACTAAAATAGGGATGATACAGAAATTATCATGGCCTCTGTACAGGGATGACATGCAAATTCATGAAGGCTTTTGTGTGTTTTTTTTTTTTTAAAGAAAAAACTGGATGACAATTGCTAAAACTTCCTTTTTAGAGAAGTTCATATGTTTTGCAATCTAACGTACATTACCGTAAAGATAACATGCCTTCATGGAAACCAACAGCTTTGACTTCTTAACATATGAATACCTTTTGGAGGCATCCACAACTTGTTTTGCCCCTCAGGACTTCCAACTATAGCAGAAGACAAGAGAGAGAATACAGTAGATTAATATGTGGCCATTGCTTTGGGAAACTCAGGCTCCAAACCCACTCTACCATTTTGTAGCAATGAAACTCGGGAGATTTATTTAACACTTCTAAGGTTTAGTCCCCTTATTGTTAAATGATGGCATAATAACACTTATTTTATATAGTTATTGTGAGAATTAAATGAGCAAATATATGCAAAGTGCTTATGTCCTTGCCTTGTATAGTTAAGCATTAAATAAAAAATAGTTCTAATTATTGTCTATTCACTATAACTCTTGGAAAATAAATTGACTACTATATTGTTTCTGATCTTAGCCTACTGTATCATATTCTACATATTCACATGTGTGTGCTCACACATACACCAAAAAATAAAGATCATTCACAAAGTTTTTAGTATCTGAGACCTAGACTGAGAAAGAATATTAAAATTCTCATATTTGGATCAAACCTGTAATAATATTATCCTTACATCTACATAGAATTTTTCAGTCACAGATATTATATACATTCATAAAGCACAACAGAAATCCACCATATTTATACTTGATGTCCTTTAGGCAGACAGCAGAGCAAAGTGGAGAATAATATTCAAAGGAAAAAGTATACTTTCCTGAAATGAAGAACAGAAGCTACAGATTCAAAAGATACACTGTGTTGTAGAAAAAAACAGCACAGAGGAATAGAAATGTGACACAGCTACATGAAGTGACTAAACTTCATGAACTAAGTGAATAATCTTATGGGTATCTAGGCAGAAAACACAAGCCACTTATAATAGGAAGATGTAAACCCGAGCTCAAACTCATTGACAATAATCGTCCATGCCAAAAAGATGATAGAACAATGTTTACAGAGTTCTAAGGAGAAACGAGTGTGATCCAAGAATTTTATACCCAGCTAAATTTCCACTTGTGTATAAGATCATCAAAAAACAGTCTCAAATGACAAAGGCTTACTTCAGGTAAGACATATATAAACATGGGTTGAAAAAGCTATCTGATGATAAAGTCTAGCCAATTAAGACATTTCTAGGCTGGGCGTGGGGGTTCAAGCCTGTAATCCTAGCACTTTGGGGGGCCAAGGTGAGCAGATCACCAGAGGTCAGGAGTTCGTGACCAGCCTGGCCAACATAGGTGAAACTCTGTCTCTATTAAAATACAAAAATTAGCTGGGCGCAGTGGCATATGCCTGTAATCCCAACTACTCAGGAGGTTGAGGCAGGAGAATTGCTGGTGCCCAGGAGATGGAGGTTGCAGTAAGCCGAAACCGCACCACTGTACTCCAGCCTGGGCAACAGAGCAAGACTCTGTCT
>NC_045449.1:24968225-24970573 GCF_002776525.5 Piliocolobus tephrosceles
GAGACCGCACCACTGTACTCCAGCCTGGGCAACAGAGCAAGACTCTGTCTCAAAAAAAAAAAAAAAAAAATACATTTCCAAATGAAAAACTAGAAAATGGGAATGATTTGATAAGGCTAATCATGAAGTCTGAATCTATATAAATCTAGAAATAAGGCAAAACAGGACCTACATATGTGAATAAGGAAGCAGAGCTGCCAAGCAAAGTAAGGTGGACATCCGGGTGGTGGTGTGACCCAGTACAGGATGTCAGAGCCTAAGAGGGCATCATCCACTCTGGGGTGCAGCCCAGCATGGGGTGTCAGAATCTAAGCAGGGTACCTATGTTGGAGGGCTGCTTGAGTGCAAGGAGTGGGAGCCTGCACAGGGTGAGACAGGTGTCCATGTACGGTAGTAGTGGTGGCTCCGTGCAGAGTGTCAGAGTCTGAACCAAATGAGGAAGGTATCCATGCATGAGGGTGACCTGTTGATGGTATCAGAGCTCAAGCAAAATGAGAGGGGCATCCATATGGGAGCATAGGCTGGCAGAGTGTGAAACCTTGAGCAGTATGTAGAGGGACTACCCATGCAGAGTAAAAAGGTTTTTTGTACTTATTTGCCATTTTTTCTGAGAGTATGTGATTTTTTAAAAAATGTGCCCTAACATAGATTTCCCCAATATTACAGATAATTACCTGTGGGGAAATGACATAGAAAATATATTTAAAGCATTATTTGATGTATATGTATACAGATACTAGAAGTCTCACATTAATCACATGACACTGATTCATTTCAACTGTCTTGCTTTTCTAATGCATAAATAGTTTTGGATGTATCATTCAGAAACTTTTTCATGTTGATTTATTAAAGCATTTTAATGCTACTTAAAGAATATGCAGTGTGGCCGGGCACAGTGGCTCATGCTTGTAATTCCAGCACTTTGGGAGACTGAGGCATGTGGATCACAAGATCAAGAGATCAAGACCATCCTGGCCAACATGGTGAAACCCCGTCTATGCTAAAAATACCAAAATTAGCTGCATGTGGTGGTGCACGCCTGTAGCCCAGCTACTTGGGAGGCTGAGGCAGGAGAATCGCTTGAACCCAGGAGGTGGAGGTTGCAGTGAGCTGAGATCATGCCACTGCACTCCAGCCTGGAGACAGAGCAAGACTCCATCTAAAAAAAAAAAAAAGAATATGAAGTGTGACACTGGGTGCGGTGGTTCATACCTGTAATCTCAGCACTTTGAGAGGTAAAGGTAAGAGGATCACTTGAGCCAAGGAGTTTCAGGCTGCAGTGAGCTATAATCACAGCACTACACTCCAGCCTGGATGACAGAGCAATACCTTGTCTCTTTCTCTTAATTAAAAAAAAAAAAAAAAGGAAGTGGGAAGACTGCAAGTAAACCCTGAGAACTAGATCACCTCAGTTTGCAACACCCATTCATCTCTTTCCTCACTGCTGCCTAATAAGGCACATGAAGCTTAGTCACTGCGTAGACTCCCAAAACTTTCTGGAACTTCATGCAAAGGTTAAGCCTTGGAACCAACTCTGAATTTCCTTGTGGTTTCACACTTGTCACATTTTCTTCTCACCTTGTCACCACTGACACAGCCTCCTGGATGCGTCACGCTTGGGTGGCTTCACTTCCTGGTCCCTGGTAAGCCACAATTGCAAGAGCTATTGCTGGTGGAACTGGTGACCCATTAAAGGCACACAAATAAGAACATAAGTGCAGGGGAGCCACAAGTGCACTATCTGAATGTGTCAGGCTGAGAACACGATGTTTCCTCAGCTCTCACTCATCCTCTGGTGGAGAGGCCTCTTTGGTCTTCAGTCTTCCAGTAACTGTCTATGGAATATTTTTGCATGCTATTCATCTATACCTGAATGCAAGCATGCTTTCAGGACAGAAGAAATGTCATATAGGTCAGAATAATGTTTCAATGGGCTCAGGGTTTTTATCCCTGGTTGTCCTATCAACCCATTTTGCACTATCTACTGTTAGTGGTTCCAAATGCTGGTCTCCAAACTGGTGATGATATGGAAATAATTTTTTCATTATTATTAATCTGTCATGAAATTTTAAAAATAAGAATAATGTGGGAGAACATTATTTCATTTGGTAAAATTTCATTTGGTCTAAATTTCATTTGGTAAAAAAGGAGCTCTTCTTTTTTTTTTCTTGAGATAGGGTCTCACTCTGTTGCCCAGGCTGGAGTGCAGTGGTACAATCATGGCTCACTGCAGCCTCAACTTCCTGGGCCCAGGTGATTCTCCCACCCCAGCCTCCCAGGTGGCTGGGACTGTAGGCATGGGCCACCATGCCTGGCTAATTTTTTTTTTTTTTTTTTTTGTATTTTTT
>NC_045449.1:24970673-25165730 GCF_002776525.5 Piliocolobus tephrosceles
CTCCTGTCTCAGCCTCCCAAGTAGCTGAGATTACAGGTGCCCACCACGACACCTGGCTAATTTTTTGTATTTTTAGTAGAGACGGGGTTTCACTATGTTGGTCAGGCTGGTCTTGAACTCCTGACCTCGTGATTTGCCTGTCTCAACCTCCCAAAGTGCTGGGATTACAGGTGTGAGCCACTGCATAAGGCCCAAGAACTCTTCTTTATCCTGAGACTATGTCCTTATATTTTTAGTTTCAAAAATAGCTCTCCTTTCGGGGCCAGGTGCAGTGGCTCATGCCTGTAATCCTAGCACTTTAGGAGGCCGAGGCAGGTGGATCACCTGAGGTCAGGAGTTCAAGACCAGCCTGGCCAGTGTGGTGAAAACCCATCTCTACTGAAAATACAAAAATTAGCTGGGCATGGTGGCACACACTACTCAGGAGGCTGAGGCACCAGAATCGCTTGAGCCTGGGAGGCAGAGGTTGCAGCGAGCCAAGATCGCACCACTGCACTCCAGCCTGGGTGACAGAGTGAGACTCTGTCTCAAAAAAAAAAAAAAAAAAAGTATGAACTGATTTAATTCACCCCAAGATGGAATCCATTCTGTTCCTTTGGTGCTTTCAAAATCTTCCCCACATCGTGTGTGTGTGTGTGTGTGTGTGTGTGTGTGTATGTGTGTATGTGTTGAGACAGGGTTTCTCTCTGTCACCCAGGCTGGAGTGCAGTGACACAATCACGGCTCACCACAGCCTTGACCCCCCCGGGCTCAAGCAATCTTCCTACCTCAGCCTCCAGGGTAGCTGGGACTAGGTGCATTCCACCACACCCTGCTAATTTTTTTTTTTTTTTTTTTTTTTTGGTAGAGACTGGGTTTTACTATGTTGCCCGGGCATCTTGGACTCCTGGGCTCAAGTGATCCACCAACCTCAGCCTCCCAAAGTGCTAGGATTACAGGAGTGAGCCACCGCGCCTGACTATTCTCCACGTCTTGAAGCACAGCTACCACAGCTGACATAATAGCCCAACAATTTTGTCAGCAAATAGGCCAATCCTTTTTCAAGAATACCAATTCCTCCCCCCGTTGCCACCCCAACATTCTTCCATTCATGAACAACCACACTGGCTACCAGAAACAGAGAAAGAGAAGAGCAGCCACAGTAGCCAGAAAGTTAAGAATCGTCCTCCCCTGAGTCCTCGCCTTTTCAAAGGCAGAGGAAATGTTTATAGCTGGATCATCCCTGAAAGCACTAGCAAAGCAGGAACACCAGGATGAGAGTGACAGTGAGAGAAACACTCATCTTCAATTAATGAAATCTGAATTTTGTAATCCTCACATCTAGAAAGAAGCTATTTTAATGTTAGCATACATGCAAGATTTATGTTATTATGAAAAATCAAAAACATGCAAGGTTTATGTCATTTTAAAAAATCAAATTTAATTTTGAGTTTTCTTTTGGGACAGGGAGACCCTCATCTTTTTAGTGCTTAAGTTCTCTGAGGCTCTCTCTCTCTCTTTTTTTTTTTTTTTTTTTTTGAGACAGAGTCTTGCTCTGTCGCCCAGGCTGGAGTGCTGTGGCACAATCTCAGTTCACTGCAACCTCTGCCTCCCAGGCTCAAGCGATTGTCCTGCCTCAGCCACCTGAGTAGCTGGGACTACAGGCGTATGTCACCTGCCCAGCTTTTGTATTTTTAGTAGAGACAGGGTTTCTCCCCATTGGCCAGGCTGGTCTCGAACTCCTGGCCTCAAGTTATCTGCCCGCCTCAGCCTCCCAAAGTGCTGGGATTACAGGTGCGAGCCACAGCACCCAGCGAGGCTCTTCTTTATCTGGCCTTAATTGTGTTTTCTTCACTTCTGTGTGCCTGCAGCCTTGTACTGGCATAAAGACCACGCTTAATCAAGGTTTGTTGAATTAACTAATAAATGGATGAAAGACCTTGCAGAGCAGAACCAAGTACTGGGAAAGGGACAAAGATAGGGAATGGGGAGTAGGGTGGCATTGGAAAGCACCATTAGAGAACTTGCCTGGAACATCTGCTTCAGATTTGCTATAATTTCTACCAGTTTTGTCTTATCTTTGGTTATATCAGTTCACCCTCTTTTATGTGGCTTCATTGTTCTTTCCTTTCCTTGAGTGTTTCCCTTGAGCTACTAATTTTTTCTTATGAAGGTCTTTCGTAGACCTGCTCTCCTGTTCTGTGTCCCTCACGCTTAGGGTTTCCCAGGGAGCTTTGGTTCGTATGTGGGCTTGCAGTATTTGGGCAGCTGCTTTCGCCAGCACTATAATTTCCCTTGTACCATTTTTTTCACCGAGACCTGTAACAGAGAGATGGCTGCAGATTGTTCCGATGAATAGCATCAATCTCTTCACCTTCTGGAGCTTCCGCTTGTACTCTTAAGATGGAATCCAGGCTGGGTGCGGTGGCTCAAGCCTGTAATCCCAGCACTTTGGGAGGCCGAGACGGGTGGATCACGAGGTCAGGAGATCGAGACCATCCTGGCTAACACGGTGAAACCCCGTCTCTACTAAAAATACAAAAAACTAGCCGGGCGAAGTGGCGAGCGCCTGTAGTCCCAGCTACTCCGGAGGCTGAGGCAGGAGAATGGCGTAAACCCGGGAGGGGGAGCTTGCAGTGAGCTGAGATCCGGCCCCTGCACCCCCGCCCGGCGACAGAGCAACACTCCCTCTCAAAAAAAAAAAAAAAAAAAAAAAAGATGGAATCCAGCTGGCTGGGTGTAAATGTGCTTTGTTTGTGGCAATTCAGTCTTGGCAAGTGTTTTCATCAAAATTAGAGGCTGAAATTGCTGGCTGCCAGGGCATTCCTGGTAGCTGAACATTTTTCTGGTTGGGGATGGGAGTCATGCCTTAGGCCCTTTATGCAAGAGTGCACCATCCCAATTTCTTGCTGTTTTTACTGGAGGATGTCTTCTGATCTGGCACACCATACTACATGTGAGCAGGAGAGTATTTGGTCCCATTCAAATTTGTTGCTAGAATCTAGGGCCAGCCTTGGTCTAACTGGTAAAATAAGTATAAGGTAGAACCCTGGTGAAACTAAGCTGTATTGCCCTGTCTCAGCCCAGATTCACATCCAAAAGAAATCGAAGTCCAACTCCTATAAAAGCCTTGAAAAGCAAAGCATGTAAATCTTCACCATTCATTATTCACCTGAAGTGATCTTGAGGGCATCTAGGAGAAAGTTCCTGAGCTCATTATAGAGTACACCATCACTCTACTAAAGTCACACACTTCTCAAGAGCTGCTTCCACACTCATATAAGCTCATTATTACCCTCTTCCCTCTCAGGGGATGCCAATTTTTTTTTAATTCAGGCAAAATTCACATAACATAAAATTAATGATTTTAAAGTGCACAATCAGCCGGGCACGGTGTCTCATGCCTATAATCCCTGCACTTTGGGAGGCTGAGGTGGGCTGATCTCTTGAGCCCAGGAGTTTGAGACCAGCCACGGGCAACATGGCAAAAACCTGTCTCCACAAAAAATACAAAAATTAGCCAGGCATATGGTGTGTGCCTGTAGTCCCAGCTACTTGGGAGGCTGAGGTGGGAGGATTGCTTGAGCCGAGGAGGTCAAGGATGCAGTGGCATTTACTATATTCACAAGGTTGTACAACTATTGGTTCTATCTTGTTCCCTAATATTGTCACTACCCAAAAGGAAACCCTGCACCCATTAAGCAGCCATTCCCCCAGTCCCCCCGCACCAGCATATTTTGTTATTTTTAATATATTAAAAAAATAAAAATTAAAATTAAAAAAAAACAGAGACAGGGTCTCAGTAGTTGCCTGGGCTGGTCTTGAACTCCTGAGTTCAAACAATCCTTTCATCTCAGCCTTCCAAGGTGCTGGGATTATAGGTGTGAGTCACCTCCCCTGGCCCTCTTCCAGTATATTTTAAAGGCCCCCTGGGCTATTCAAAAGGGTAGCCAGGGCTGGGCGCGGTGGCTCACGCCTGTAATCCCAGTACTTTGGGAGGCCGAGGTGGGCAGATCACCTGAGGTCAGGAGTTTGAGAGCAGCCTGACCAACATGGTGAAACCCCATCTCTACTAAAAATACAAAAATTAGCTAGGGGTGTGCTCCTGTAATCCCAGCTACTCTGGAGGCTGAGACAGGAGAATCACTTGAACCTGGGAGGCGGAGGTTGCGGTGAGCCAAGATCATGCCACTGTACTCCAGCCTGCACAATGGAGCGAGACTTCATCTCAAAACAAAAAACAAAACAAGAAAAACAAAAGGGCAGCCAGGGCTGAGAACAATTAGCGTCATGCAATCTCATTTCCACTCTGCCTCTCCCTACTTAGAATGTCATTGTTTATCCAGGTGGCCAAGCAGCTAAATCAAAGATTCTCTTTAGAAATGTGGGGGCAAGTTCTATTTTTTTTTGCCCCAGTCACACAGGTACCATTGGCTTTGGCAACCCGACTCCTCCTCTTTCAGTGTTTTTCTCTCTTATCTGCAATTCATTCTCACTGGACTTTGCTCTCCAAGAAGCCTGTTAAACAAATCCTCTCTAAGGTAAGAATTCCCACTCTTTCTCCCCATTCCTTAAGGGTCAGCTGATCTCAAGATTCCTTGATGTTTGCCTTTTAATTGAGGGAAAAGCCTTTTAGATTCAGAGAACCCCTCTCTAACGGTGCATTTTAGGCACTAAACAAATGGGGAGGGAAGGAAATGTTTTAGGAATGAAGGAAACTTTTCCAGTTACTCTTCACCTAAGAATGACACATATACTGAACAAAGGATGGAGTTTGCAGTTGGAAGATAGTGTGGTCCTGGGCACCAGTAACCTAATGTCTCAGAGCCTGTATCCTTACCTGTAAAATTATGATAATATTGACCTGAAAGAGTTATATTTCCATAAGTTGCAGCCATAGAAACTGAGTCTGCTTGAAAATAAATTTATTAAAAGGATATTGGTTGGTTCACAGAATTAAGACAGTTGGGAAATCAGGGGTTACAAACAGAAAGGAAGAATGCCACAAAGCAAGCAGCAGAACTTAGGAGACCACTCTACTGTCACCAAGTACCAGCTGCTGCAGCTCGTCCTGCCAGCACCACTGGCGCTGGGGGCTGGGTGTTCTGTGTGCTCTGTCGCCCCAGAAGCTATATATTGCTGCCATCTCCCCCACCACAGTTAGAAAGAATTATCCACAGCCTCTGTTTCTTTGTGTCACTAGCTCCCAATTCAAAGTCTGTCACAGATTTGTTTGCTTGGTTAAAGCTAGACTATGTATCTTATGTCCTATGAGAGCAAGCACCTGTTATTTTCAGCCTGCAGATTGGGAGAAGGGCCTGCCTTCCACCACAACTCCTAAGGTGGAGGGTTCCCCAGATGAAGGGAGGGAGTTCAGACACTGGACATCCAAAAATAACGACAAGTTTCCTTTTCCAATTGTGGGGGTTAGTGAGACAAACTGTATGAAAAGCATAAACTCTGAAGTGCCATGTTGGTATTGGTTAGCAACACTTGGTTCACACTGTCACGTATTGCACTGCATTTCCTCTTTTTCCTCTCTCTCTTCTTCCTTCTGTCTCATACGTAGTTATGTGCTCCCCAGCCCAGGACAGGGCACGCTCATAAATGCTGAATGAATACAACATTCTGTTGCCTTTCCTTGTTTGATGAAGCAGGTTAGTATTTATTGGTATGTCCCCCTTGCCAGTGGCCCTGATTTCCATCTGGGAATCCATGTAGTTCATGGGAATCTGATTCCATTCCCAGCACCAGCAATAGAGCTCATATCCTAAACTAAGTCAATCAGCATATTCCATCTCCCTGGCCGTAGCAATTGGTTCAGGAGTAGGCAGGTGACCTAAGCAGTTCCAATCTGAGTTACGCTTGGCAATTTTGAAGGAGAAGAACATCCTCTGTTTTCTTGCTGAACTATGAATGAGAATGCGTGTAGCATTGGGAGCTTCTGGCAGCCCTCTCGGAATCACCAGGGGAGTCAGACTTAGAATGAAGTGAACATTGTAGAAGGCAAGGCCACGGGACAAAAAGAAACCAGGTGTTTTGTGCCCATTTAGCCAAAATGGGCACAGGATAAAGCTATGCCCAAATCCAGACTTTTCCTTTGGACTTCTCAGTTACATGAGCCAATAAATTCCATTTATTATTTAAGCTAGAATGAGTCAGGTTTTCTGACTCATACAACTGAAAGTATCTGATACCTGCTTTGCTCCTTCCCAGCCTCATGATAATAGAATTACTGTTTATTCAGTGCTGGCTAATAAAGAGTCTTTTGGAAGTACAGATCAAAATTACTATCAAGCGCTCATGATTGGGAAACAGCATAATCGATGCCCTAGAAACAGGCCTAACTAAAATTTAAAATAGAATAGTCCTACCTAACCTCGGCCAAATTTTAAAAGAGATTTCAGTAAACACCTTTTATTATTCTTTGGCTTAGAAAGATGAAACACTAAGGAAGTAAGAGAAAACTCTGTTAAACAAACAAAATTAAACAAAACAAGAACACTACACCAGGCCAAGCATAGTGGCTCATGCCTGTAATCCCAGCACTTTGGGAGGTCGAGATAGGAGGACTGTGTGAGCCCAGGAGTTTGAGACCAGTTGGGGCAACAAAGTGAGACCCAGTCTCTACAAAAAATGAAAAAAATTAGCCAGGCATGGTGGCGCACACCTGTGGTCCCAGCTACAAGGGAGGCTGAGGCAGGAGGATTGCTTGAGCTCAGGAGGTTGAAGTTACAGTGAGTCATGTTCATGCCACTGCACTCCCAGCCTAGGTGATAAGAGTGAGACTCTGATGAAAAAAAAGAGTCCACCCCCCACCCTAAATAACAACCCCCCACACCTAAACCAAAACAAACAAGAAAACATAATGCGAAGAAAGCAAAATGTGTTCTATCTAACCTATAGAGGGAAGTACTATGGACTGGCTGTCCTAAGGCAGGTTCCTAAAAGCATAGTCTAAGACAGGGATGCTTACACAAGTGATTTATTGAAGGAGTGCCCTTGGGAGAAACCTGAAAGGGATTAAGGGAAGCAGATCAGAAGAAGATGCTAAGCAAGAATGAAAAAAAGAACTCTTACCTCAGCCTGATTCTGCAGAAAGCTCTGTCTGGAGCATAAAATGCTCCAAAGTTTGTCTCATCCAGAGGCAAGGGGGCCTATATACCAGTAGGATGACCCTGGAAAGAGGTGGGGTAGAGGCAGTGTGTGTAATTTCTTAGGCATTTCTGGGCAAAGCAGCTCCTGTCAGCCAAGGGAAATCTTCCCAAGAAGATGCGGATGTAAGAAAGGATCAGCTAGGAGATGGGTGCATGAGCATGGTAGAGAGAATCCAGGCAGAAAACCAACAGCACTTGTAAGAACTGATATGGCCAAAGGTTCTCTTGAAAATTCCCTTAATTTGCCCATTTTGAGACTTTATTTTAAAAATTCCGGTTCAGAAAATCATTCTTTTATTATTATTTTGCTGCTTATAACACATTAGCAAATTTATGAAAATACTAATTGGATGCCATTTCGTGTTTCCATCATTCTTGTCTTCTAGGGACAGCTTCTTGTCAGTTCCTCTAATTCTTCTGTAAGTTAATGTGTCTCTGGCTGGTAGCTCACGCCTGTAATCCCAGCACTTCGGGAGGCCAAGGCAGGCGAATCACTCAAGGCCAGGAGCTCGAGATCAGCCTGGCCAGCATTATGAAACCACGTCTCTACCAAAAAAATACAAAAATTAGCTGGGTGTGGTGGTGTGTGCCTGTAGTCCCAGCTACTTGTGAGGCTGAGGTGGGAGAATTGCTTGAACCCAGGAGGTGGAGGTTGCCGTGAGCCAAAACTGTGCCACTGCACTCCAGCCTGGGTGACAGAGCAAAACTCCATCTCAAAACAACAATAACAACAACAACAACAACAACAACAACAAAAACAGTTAATGTGTCTCTATGGCCCTCAATTAATTCTTCAATTTCTTCTTCCGCAGGTACTAACCACGTTATTGGTCACCTGCATATTGCAGTTTATTTTTGTTAATGGTTAGTAAACCTTTAAAATTAGTTACATATTCTTCCTGCAGTTTTAAACCAACATGTACATCTGGTTTTTGTTGTTGTTGTTGTTTTGTTTGTTTGTTTGTTTTTTGAGACAGAGTTTTGCTCTTGTCGCCCAGGCTGGAGTGCAGTGGCGCGATCTTGGCTCGCTGCAACCTCCGCCTCCCAGGTTCAAACGATTCTCCTGCCTCAGTCTCCCGAGTAACTGGGATTACAAATGCCAGCCACCATGCCCAGCTAATTTTTTTGTATTTTTGGTAGAGACAGGGTTTCATCATGTTGGCCAGGCTGGTCTTGAACACCTAACTTCAGGTGATCCACCTGCCTTGACCTCACAAAGTGCTGGCATTATAGGCGCGAGCCACTGTGCCAGGCCCTACATCTGTTTTAAGTTTGGTTATTACTTTCATTCTCTCACTTTTTCTCATTGTTAGTTAGATGTGCGCACAATGTACATATACCCTAGAGTGAGTTAAGTGCACTGAACTCCAGCATGAGATGGCAGGAACTCTGGACAGGTTTTGCACACAGCTTAAGTTCCCAGCTGTTCCATGTCCTGCTATCTGACTTGCTTGAGCTGGTGGAGCTTAAAACTAGAACCTTTCCAGGCTGTCTTGATACTCTTCAGAGTTGTGAGCATTGAGTGAGATAGCATACCTGAAGGCACATAGAAATATAAGGTGACAGTATTATGCACACTGTGATTGATATGATATTTATATTTCAAATTCCAAATTTGCTTTCAGATGGTTGCCTTTTGGGTTCTGAGATGACTTCATCTCTTACCAATATTTATTTGGCTGTAAGTTGCTAGGATTTGACTTTCTCTTGCAGAGGTGATCCAGAGCGAGTGGTCACTTGTCAAGGTGAGTCAACTCTAGGTGGACCCAGGCATGGAGCAAATTGAAGTGGAGGTTTTCAGCGGTGCCATCTCTCTTCTTCCTTCTCTATGTTCATCTTCTCAGCAGCCTCCCATGCCCTCTGGGTGGCCGCTGGATTTTCAGAGCCCAATTCACTGAACTGTAACTACATTTTCCATGGACTCAGACAGACAGCCTCCTCAACAAATAAATGAACTAAACAAAGCCAAAAACCTCTGTTCTATGGCTCATTAGCTTTCAGGTCCAGATGACATGTTAGAAAACTGCTGGTCTCTATTAAGTGTCAATGGCTGGAAACTGTTCTTAACCTCTATTGCTCTCTCCCACTCTTTGAGATGATTATTTCACATCTTCCTCTCTTTTCTCAAACCTCCAACACCTACTCCAACATCCTTACTCTCAGCTAGTGGCCTTGCTTTCCATTTCATTAAGAAAATAAAAGCAATCAGCAGAGAACCTTCTCCCAATACCTCACCTACCCACTTAATTGTACCTATGCCCATATATTCTGCTTTCCCATTTGTGACTACTGAAGTATATGTATTTCTACCTAGGACCCATCCCTCCACTGGTATATTAGATATACTATCCTTTCCCAATTACTCATACCCAAAGGCATGGCTCCAGCAATTCTCCCTTCTCTCTAATGGGTCATCACATTTTCCGTCTTTACTAGATCATTCCTATTAGTATACAAGCAACCTGTAATTTATCCCATGTTTAAAAACAAAGACCTGGAGCGGTGGCTTGCACCTGTATTCCCAGCACTTTGGGAGGCTGAGGCAGGCAGATTGCTTAATTCTAGGAGTTTGAGACCAGCCTGGGTAACATGGCGAAACCCTGTTGTCAGATCCTGGGGTCTGGGTCCAGCCCATGCTGAATCCAAGGGCAGGGGGTGGATGGGCAGAAAGAACACTTGGGGGGCTATAGGCAGGTGAAAGATGATTTTATTCAGCAGCAGCTCTCATCAACAGCTTTCTCATACTGTCCACCTTTATCTCAGCTGTCTGCTCTGGCTCTGCAGCTCCTGCCACCCTCACAATGCAGTTGCACAGCTGACTCTCCCTTGCCTTTAGGGTCGGCAGCTTAACTCTTTCTCTCTCTGGGCTCTGGCGCGAGCCATGCTGTGGCTCCCCTCTGTCTGTCTGCAGGATGGACAGCTCTGGTTCTCTCTGTCTTTCTTTCGCTGTGTGCCAGCGTGCCCACTATGTTAAGCCATGTTGCGCCAAGCCAAGCCCCAAGAGCCATGTCTGTTGTGCACAGTGTCAACAGAGCAGTTATACCTTTTACAGACAATACTGGCTCAGGGCCATGTATGAATTTACACAAACAGGTTACATAGCAAGTGGAGGGGTGCCCTTGTGTGCCAAACTCACTGAGTCATGCAAGCCTGGATATCCACCTCAGCCTATTTCTTGACCAAAGCTCATCCATGGACCTTATACCTGTCTCTACAAAAAATACAAAAATTAGCCAGATGTGGTAGCATGTCCCTGTAGTCCCAACTACTGGGGAGGCTAAGGCAAGAGGATCGCTTGAGCCTGAGAGGTCGAGGCTGCAGTGAGCGGTGATCGTGCCACTGCACTCCAGCCTTAGCAACAGGGTGAGACCTTGTCTTAAACACAAACAAACACAACAACAACAAAGCCATTCCCATTACCTAGACATATCTGCCGCTGGATTTCATATAGGCATCTCAAACCTAAAAGTTCCCAAACTCAATACCTAATCTCTTTTCCCACATACTCCAAGCCCCTCCATTTAGCATCTTTTCTCCTGTCTTCTTTGTCTTGGATAATGGCAAGGCCACCTACCTGGTCACCCTCACTAGCTCATGAAGTCATCTTTTACTTCGTCTTCTCTTTTACCCATGCAGTTGCTAAATCTTGTCAATCCAACAAACTCAACATCTCTAATTTATCTTCTTTTTAATCCTCACTGAACTTGCCAGAATTGGCTCTTGCCTGGATGGCAGCTGTCCCTTAGCTTTGCCCACATGGTTCCCAGAATTGGTTCTTGCTAAAACACAGGTGGGATCCACACCATTCCTCCTCACAAACAGCTCTGTAAGTTTTCCATTTGCTTTGGAATGAAGCAAAACCCCGTTAGCATGGCATTCAAAGCCTTCATCTACATCTAGTCTTTGCAGGCATGGCTTCTGCTGCTCCTCCTAATACATCTTGTATTCCAGTCACCAGTCATGAAATCCCTCTCTGTGCATCTATCCTTGCTGGTCTCTCTGCCTGGAGTGCTCTTTTCTCCATTTTTACCATTTGAGACTTTCTATTATTAAAAACAATAAAAACAACGGTGATTTCTGAACACTTGTTATATGCCAACTATTATATTGAATGTTATGTACGTATTATCTCTTTTAATTTTCAGAGAAATGAAATAACTTGCCCTGGCTAAAACGACGGAAAAAGGACTGATCCAGGATTTGAACTTGGTTCTGATGTTGAAGAGCATGATCAAGCAGTATTGGTGAAATTTTCTCTGACTCTTCATTATTTTTATTTTACTTCCTTTTACTTACTTATTTTTGTATTTTTAATAGAGACGGGGTTTCACCATGTTGACCAGGCTGGTCTTGAACTCCTGACCTCAGGTGATCTACCTGCCTCGGCCTCCCAAACTGCTGGGATTACAGGCTTGATCCACCGAGGGATGTAACTCTTCATTATAATGGCTTTTGTGTGTGTGTTCCAAAAACAGGTTTTTGTTTTTCGTTTTTAAAGCTCACTATATAGAAACAGTTTTATTACAGAAGTTAAGCACACAGACTCCGAAATCACACTCCCCAGGTTTGAGTCTTGGATCAGTGACTTGCCAGCTGTGTGACCTCATGTCTCCTCTCTTTATCTTTGAAATGGGAACGATAATAGCACCAGCCTCATAGGACTGTTGTGAAGATGAAATGAGTCAACCAATATAAAGGGTTTTGCACAGTGCCTGTTATGTAGCTCTTGTCCCGCAGACACATCTAGTCCTTTTTTGTGTCTATATTCTGTCCCTTCCTAGATTCTGTCCTCTGTGGGGGGAGACATCTCCTTCATTCATTTTCCAATCCTCCTGTACCTGGCACAACAGACCTTTTGCAAGATTGGGTGCTCCAAACATTTGTCAAATTGAATTTGTAAGTCTGCAGGTGTTTGTGCCGGACAATGAGACATTTACAAGTTCCTGGTCTATGCTATGCTTTAATTACCTACAAATCTTGTAAAGAAAATGGTTCTTGAATCAGGCTGGTCATCTAAAAGCTTCTGCCCTGTTTTAAAAAATTCAGGTCAACTGTTTGTCATTTCTTGACGCTAGAAATATTTCAAATCTCTTCTAGCTAAATGTTTGAGGTGATGGCTATCCAGAATGCCCTGGTTTGATCATCATATATTGTATGCATGTATCAAAATATCACATGTATCCCATAAATATGTACAATTATCATGTGTCAAATACAAAAATTAAAAAACAAAATCCAAGTCATTGCCACTCTGCTTCTGTGAACAGGAAACCTTTTTACCTTCAAGCCTTTCCCAAGTCCCTTCCACTTATAAGGCCATACCTTTTCCTTGGGGAAAGAGGAAAGAAACACTTGTCACAAGGATCAAGACTTCTCAGACACAGTTGGAGGTATTCAGCTGTGGGTAAACACAAAGCCTGCCCTCTGCCCTCCTTTGCCCTTCCAGTGAGCAGTGACTGAGGTCCAGAGCTTTGGGTTTCACTTCTAACCATAAGCAACTGTGTACCTGCTAAGGAAGAAGGCTGCAGAGCCTCGAAGGCATCACGGAAGGCCTGGCGATTTCTGGGAGGGCACCGGCTCAAGTTACATTCCCATATTATCTCATTACCCTCATGCTTGTTTATTTACATTTCAGCCTGTCTCACTAGGCGAGACTGCAGGAGTGAAGGGGCTGGAAGAGGTTTCAAAGGAGAGTGAACATGGTAGAAAAGGAAATATTTGATTAGAGATTAACATGTCCTCTGGGGCTTCTTTGACTTGGATTACTGTAAAAGTGCATAGTGTAGTAGTTGAGCACTCCCGGGGGCGGTGGGAGGTCTCTCTGTACAGAGTTGTGGCTTTGTTTCTGATGAGTTGCAGCTGCTGTGCATAATGTAGACTAGATCAAATGGGGCATGGAGGAGAAGAGCTGTTCACAGGACCAGAGTGATGGTGCTCGCTCTCATGGCAGAATACTAAATTAATCATCTTTACCTAAACCTGTGCTTTCTCCAGGGCTGTACCTCAGTGAATACCTGCAAGTTGCTTAGGCTGTAACTTGAAGTCAGCCTACAATCCTGTCTGTCTCCAGATCCTGTCCACTTTCCTTTCCGCAGGTCTTTCAGATCCATTTCCTTGTTTCCACTTCCACGGGCACTGCCCTCATTCAGAGTCTCATCATGTCTTCGTGGATTGCAGCTTCCTTCCAGGTCTCTCAGCCTCAAGTCTTAGGCCTCCCATTCAGTTTTCCGTGTTACTGTCAGAGGGATTTTTCTAAACTAACTTAAAACCCGTCCATGGTTCTCCATGGCCTTCCCGATCAAATGTGCTCCCTGAAGACTGGCATGTGAGCCCCTTCACACCAGTAATCCTGACTCTGCAAGCAATTCCCAGAACAAAAGGCACTTGTTCTCAGATCCTGCAGCTTTCTTTGCTTGCTTCTCCTCCTGCCTGGGACTCTTCCCATCCTCCATGGTTTCTCTCCTCCTTTCCTCCTCCTCAAGTTCAGATATTCCCTCACCCATACCCCTCTGTTGTAGCATTTATCACAAACTACACTGAGTCTCTTGACTGGGCAGAAGAATGAATTGTTTCTCAGCATCTAGCTTTGACATAAAAGTTGCTCAATAAATACTTGACGAATGAATGAACTCTATTAAAGTAGGGTTCAGTCATAGTTCAGGGAAGGGGCCCTGAAATAGCTGGCTCTGAAAGAAGGAAATACCAGTTATTGCGATTATGTTGTTAGATGGGTAGAAATTCGCATTCGATTAAGGGATAAAGTTTTGCGTTTTTAAGCTAAAGAAACTAAAGCCTGCAAAGGCTGATTTAAAAGACCTCTTCTCTAGACTTGATGAAATGCTGTAATTGCCATCTTTGGCTGAACACTGAGGAGTTCAGGAGTGCCAAGCAAGTGTTTCCAGAAATGTCAAACCTGCTGTTTTAAAATATGTCATTCCAGGGCACAGTTAAATATACAACTTGCTCCGAAGAGGTGTGAGAAGTGGGCCGGCAAGCTGTGAAATGAAATCTGCCTAATGAGGGCCGAGGCCAGCACACACAGGGACCTATTTGCAATAAAACAACGTGACGTGACGCCTAAGAAATAGACAACACTAACACAAAGGGAGCCTACTACGTAGCACATTTCCGCTAGACATAAATGGGACACCTTTCCAGGCAGCAACTCTAAAAATGAATGCACCGCCTAGTGAGGTGCGAGCCTTCCTCCTCACGAGGCGTCCCGTGCAACCGCACGCGGACAGCGGGGCTCCAGCGGAGGCGGGACGGATGCGGAGAGAAGGCGTCTAGGAGACTGGGCCAAGGCTTTGACTGTCCGAACGAAGATTCTTTCGAACCTATTGATTTTTTTCGAGTCTTATGATTCTTTCGAACCTTTTGATTCTTTCCATTCTCGGTTCTAAGCGTTAAAGCGCAGCTGAGAAAGGCAGCAACAAAGATGGGAAGGGAAATAGCAGGAGTTCTCAGAGAAAAATGTGTGATAATTTAGGGGAGAAGCCATAAAGAAGACACTGAGCGAGAAGCGGAGCACACGCAGAAGACGAAACAAGGAGGCGCGGAAGAGAAGAAGAACCTTGGCGAAGGAAGAGAGTGACCAAACTCGTCCGGGACGGGAGGAAGGCAGGCCCGCCCAGAGAGAATCGGCTGCTTTAAGGGAAGCCCCGCCCCCTGGTGGTGACGCTCCAGCAGACCCGTCCGCGATTGGGTGCGGCCGGAAGGCGGGATGGGGTTGCTAGGCGCGGAGGGGATCCGGCGGGCCCCGGCCGCCTGGAGCGCGGAGCCGCGGGAGCGGAGCCGGGGTTAGCGGCGCTGCTGGAAGATGGCGAGCGGCGGGGACGAGCGGCCGCCCTGGCGGCTGGGGCGGCTCCCGTTGCTCCTGTGCCTGCTGCTGCTGAGGAGCTCGGCCCGGGCGGCTCACATCAAGAAGGCGGAGGCGACGACTACAACGACGAGCGCGGGCGCCGAGGCGGCCGAGGGCCAGTTCGACCGCTACTACCACGAAGAGGAGTTGGGCTCCGCGCTGAGGGAGGCGGCGGCCGCGGGGCCCCCCGGCCTGGCCCGCCTCTTTAGCATCGGTCGCTCGGTGGAGGGCCGGCCGCTGTGGGTGCTGCGCCTCACGGCCGGCCTGGGGTCGCTAATCCCTGAGGGCGACGCGGGGCCCGACGCTGCCGGGCCGGACGCTGCGGGGCCGCTGGTGCCCGGCCGGCCCCAGGTGAAGCTGGTGGGCAACATGCACGGCGACGAGACTGTGTCGCGCCAGGTGCTGATCTACCTGGCCCGCGAGCTGGCGGCCGGCTACCGCCGCGGGGACCCGCGCCTCGTCCGCCTGCTCAACACCACCGACGTGTACCTGCTGCCCAGCCTCAACCCCGATGGCTTCGAGCGCGCCCGCGAGGGCGACTGTGGCCTCGGTGACGGCGGCCCGCCAGGGGCCAGCGGCCGCGACAACAGTCGCGGCCGCGACCTCAACCGCAGCTTTCCTGACCAGTTTAGCACCGGCGAGCCCCCCGCCCTGGACGAGGTGCCCGAGGTGCGCGCCCTCATCGAGTGGATCCGCAGGAACAAGTGAGTGTTGCCTGCCCCCTTCCCGTCCGTGTGAGCCTCCAAGGGCTGAGGCTGGTTCCAGCACCCAGTAGGCGCTCAGACAATGCTGGCATAAGGGCTGGCGGTGGTGAAGGTGAAGGGAGACACCCTGTAACGGAGACAGGGCCCAGGCCGCGTAGCCTCCCGTCCTGCTAATCGTCAAAGAATTGCCTCCTAGAGGCTGTCATTTGTTCAAGGGATGGCTGGAGGGGACACTCCTTTCTGGCATTCTGGTCCCTCTTCTTACAGGGGCATAGAATATGAGCGAGAAGAGATCTTAAGGATAACCTAGGTCAGCTCACACATTTGATAGATAAGCTGTCAATGTTGTTATCTTCTATCAAAAGTGCCTAATGTTATCGGCGCTATGCTAATTTTTTCTGTGACTGCAGTATCTCACTTTATTTTGGCCACAACCTGATGTCATAGACACCATCACTTTTGCATACGGGGAAATTGAGGGTCAGATTGGTTAACTGATTTACAGAGGAGTGTGGTTGGGACTTAGAATTAGGCAATCTGATTCCCGATAGTCCTTTTAGTCACGGAGGGAGACTGGAGCCCAAAAATGGCAGAGGATATTCCCAGGATCTTCCCCTTGCCTGTTTGAGAGAAACTGGTTTTTCTCCAATTTTTACCTCTGACTCAGCTTAAGAAGATACGGACTTAGCTGGAGAACTTGCACAGATCTGTGAGCCGCTTCATTTTAGACTCTAAAGGGTTTGTGATGCCATTTGTGCACCTTATTAGCCTGTGCAGAATGACTAATTGTCACGCTTTTAATACACACTTTAAGCGTTATTAATCATTGCGCGAGGTTTAAACAATTACAAAGTAGAAGAATGAGGACCTCAAGAAATTAGTATAAAACAAGAGAATGTTATAAATATTTATGAGGTATGTTGATGTACCCAGTTAAACTTTACAGGAATTGTTCCCACTGGCAAGATGTGTGTGGGCTGCAATAACACGGACCATCTCTGTGGAAGAGGTAGAGCTTGAGCTATCTCCAGAGATGGGCAGGATTTTCAGCAAAAAGGAGAGGAATGAAAGAAGAGGGAACTCACTCCAGATGGCATAGTGTCTGAAGTGAGCAGGCATATCTTCCCCTTTTTAAGCATCAGCTTTTCCCCATTTTTCTCTCTTCATAAGGCTTTTGCAGCAATAGCTAATCATTCCATCTTGATTAAAATAAGATTTCTGAGGGACTGCTAAGATAAAGAAGTTTACCTGCGGGACTTGGAATCATTTCTTCTACAAGACTTCAGTCATATATAGAAGATCTAGAAAATTCGTGGGTATTAGGGCAGTTCCTGAGTCTTTTCATCTTCTATCTTTTACTTTACTCCTCTTGATAAGCTCTCTTATAGATATATAATTTCACATAGACTTTCTGGGAGAATTTTTTTTTTTCTTTTAAGTACTATCGTGTCATGACCTCTGAACATCTGCATAAGAAATATGACTTTGACATACACTTATTGACAGAGCTGTGATGGCCAGGGCTTTTTGGAGATGATACATCAAATGCACTGTTTGCATTGCTTAAATGTTTAAAATGCTCTGTTCTTGCACCTTTAAAATGCTGTGATCCTTGCAGGGATGTAAATTCTGTGCCTGGATTTTTCTTTTCAGTGTTAGTTGTGCTGTGACCAAATATGAAAATAAGCTTTCTCTTAGTGCGAGTCGCCTTGAGGCTATACAGAGTCATTTTGGTCTGTGGCTGTGGACTATCCTAATCATATCTGTTCTTCAAACATGTAACTCTAATTAATCAAAAGGGAAAGTAGGTGATCATACATGGTGAAGAGTATATCCATCCTAACTCAGTCTTCAAAAATTCACTCAAAATGAGTACTCTGTGCTATTAACCAATAACAAAGGACACTGATATGTGAATAAAATTAAAAACACAAGCACACAGAGAATTTGATATTGATACTTAACTATAGCGTCAGCTTTATGGATAGGATGTTTTTAAAAACTCAAACATTAGTCTGTATGAGAAAACTATCCTTTTCAGTGTATTTTGTGAGGTAAACCATTTGAGTAATTTCTTGATACCCTATTCACCCAGCTATATTCGAATTAGGTTTTTGTTATTATTTTGAAAATGTAAAATTTTAAGGCTTAATTTCCTCCAGCTTAGGAAAATGGAGTTTATTTTGTTTCACTTTATATTTCATCCAATGGATGTTGAGACAAATACTTAAGAAAATATACAAAAAATTAACTATATCATTCAAATGAAGATTTTATAGTTGACCCCTATATTTTTTTCACACTATAGTTCTTTAAGTGAATATACCTGCTTAGATTTTCATAGGAGATTAGCATATAAATGATATTTGGATGTGTTTGTGAAAAGCATTATCACAGTGTTGAGAGTGGCTGCAGATTATTTTTTCCGGGGGGCTTATGTACACATATCTATGATTTTCTGAATCTTTGAAATTTAGTTTGTCAGATATTAAGTTATTTTAATTTTTTTCAAGTTATCTACGGGGTTACCTGAATAGCGTAATAGAGTTAATTTAGAGATTAACTGTTTAATATTTATAAACTCATTTGTAAATCTATATTTACCAGCTACTTTAAATCTTTTTTTTTTTTGAGACGGAGTCTCGCTCCGTTGCCCGGGCTGGAGTGCAGTGGCCGGATCTCAGCTCACTGCAAGCTCCGCCTCCCCGGGTTCACGCCATTCTCCTGCCTCAGCCTCCCGAGTAGCTGGGACTACAGGCGCCCGCCACCTTGCCCGGCTAGTTTTTTGTATTTTTTAGTAGAGACGGGGTTTCACAATGTTAGCCAGGATGGTCTCGATCTCCTGACCTCGTGATCCGCCCGCCCGTCTCGGCCTCCCAAAGTTCTGGGATTACAGGCTTGAGCCACCGCGCCCGGCCGCTACTTTAAATCTTATGCAAGGAATGATATGTGATACTGAAGTCAAGTATGAAAAACATTTGAGAGAATTCATTTGAATGGAAACCATAAAGTACCTTTCAAATAAGATTGGAGTTGATTTGCAAAGTTGATTTGACAAAAACTCAAAGCATAATCTGACAGCCATTGTAGTAGGTGTCACTTTCTCTTGAAATCTTCATTATAAGAGTGGCATTGGTACTTTCAAAACTGTGTAATTACAGTAAGGAAAATCGAAGTGAATTTTACTACTCAAGTAGATTGCAAATATTTCATTGTTCAAAAGCATTTGGTTAGGCCATTTTTGACAATATTTCTGAGAAGTGTTGCAAGAAATGTTGAACAAAATGAAAAACAGCATTTTGTAGAGAATCTTGGATTTTAAAGTTTTAATTAAAATGTATAATTAAAGTGGCATGCTTTACTTATTTAGAATATTTAGTTATCCATTCTATTTTACTAGAATATGAATGCCCAGAGGGCATTTGTTTGTTTCGTTCACAGATGTATCTATCCCTGGAATGTCGTTTGGCAAATAGTTGACACTCAAGAAATGTTTGTTGGCGAATGGATTACCTGAGCTGCCCCAGCCTTCTTATAACTTTCCCAAAGTCAGTGGGGGAAAAATATTTAAAAATTATTTTAGAATTATAAACCAGAGAGTAAATTGTTAATACCTTAGCTATAGAGGAGAGGTGGGTAGAGTGGAATCAGAAAGTTAGAATATTTTCTTAGTTTTTGTTTCTGTATCATTCTGTTACAAGGACTGGCAGTGGAAGTGGGGAGTAGAATGATAGTTTGTAAGACAGTGTTTTCCTAAACAGGATGCTAGATATCTCCAAAGAAATGAACATTTGTTGAGCAGGGGCTATAAAGCGGTCTTTATGCCAGATTATGTTTCATGTGTGTTATCTTAATCTTCATAACAACTCTGGGAAATAGGTAGCATTAATCCCCATTTTACAAATGAGAGGAAAACTGAGGTTCAGTGAATTTAAAGGCAGTAACTTCTGATTATGTTATATTACTGGTGAGCAACAGATCTGGGAGACGGAATGTTCTTACCCATATTTGTCTGTCTGTGCCATTGCCACTACACCAAATGGCATTCTTCTCTGGTATCTGGAAGGGTGCTAATTAGAATTATATTAGTTTTTAGCTAGTTTCTTTTCATAGTCCATGCTAGTATTTAATCACTGTCCTTATTGGCAAAGATCTATCTTCTGATGAACAGATTTCATTGTTTGATCTTCTCTGGGATAATACTAGTCATCATGCTTAAAATAATCTTTCAAATTAGACATGATAGGTTTACTTTTTTTTCAAGCATATAGAGAAATGTTATATATCAACCTCCTTTAGAGTTTCTGTAGGTCAGTTAATTTCAACAACAGAAAGGCAGAAGCAAGAAAATCCAATTTAGAATGGAAATAGAGAAGTATTTAATCTCTACTGATGGTAATGGTTTAAGCTGTTATATAAGGGAAAGATGCTTAAATAGGATTTAAGCTTTTTTTTTTTTTTTTTTTTTTGCCTTTAGCGTTTAGCTTTTACCATAAAAGGAATTCTTCAGTATTTCTATATAGATAAGTTTGACCAAATTGTAGGGTTCGCTTAAAAGTAGCAGCATTAAAAAAAAAATGTTTCTTTTACAGGAGCAGCCTTGTCTCCATGTCAGTTAATTTTTTTAATGGCCCAATCAGAAACATTGGGCCTTGAAAGAGCTGCTTCTACAGTGATGCAATGGAGGACTAGTCTTTGATATGGTGTATTGTTTTTCTCTGTAAGCAGCTCACTGAATCAGGTTGTTTTCTTTGTTTTTTTCTGAATCTCCTCAACTATGGCTTCTCTCTTGAAAATGTGAATTTAGTATATTGTGAAACTGGAGTGAAACACAAAATATCCTTTTAAAAATTAGATTCCTTATCTTAAAAATTCTCTTTGGACGGTAATTGTAAAAAGCATAAAAGTTATTAACCTAACATATATACAATGAATATTTATATATACCAGCCATGTTTTCTATGAAATTTACATATTATGAAATACAAGTCGTAGGCTGAACTATATGAAATTGTCATTTTTGTAGGTCAAAAAATGGGTGAGGGCCAGGCACAGTGGCTCATGCCTCTAATCCCAGCACTTTGGGAGGACTGGCAACATGGCTACCAAACAGAAAAGGGTGAATATTGGCAAGCTCAAAGCTCATATAGTTCAACCTAATACATGAATTTGGAATTCCCTAAATGAGACATTTCCCGAAATACTAATTTATACTGTGTTATCCAGCTGTATTTTCAATGAAGGAAAACTCTTTGAAGTTACTTTAGGTTAACCTGAATTGTTAAAGCTGTTTGAAATCTTAAATTGATAGTACTTTCTTTCCATTTTCTTTTGTTGTTGTTGTTAGTCTCCTTATAACAGATAACAACTGATAGAGTTGTTTTCTAGGTCTCCAAGAGAGATATTGGAGTTTATTTCTAAAAGATTTTGTGGAATTTTTTAATGCATTGTGTTTTGTGTCCTTTTTTAAGTGATACGTGATTTGGTTGTATTTTCAAAGGTTTGTGCTTTCTGGAAATCTGCATGGTGGCTCAGTGGTAGCAAGCTATCCTTTTGATGATTCTCCAGAACATAAGGCCACTGGAATCTATAGCAAAACCTCAGATGATGAAGTCTTTAAATACTTGGCAAAAGCTTATGCTTCAAACCACCCCATAATGAAAACTGGTGAGCCTCACTGTCCAGGAGATGAAGATGAGACTTTCAAAGATGGAATCACAAATGGCGCACACTGGTATGATGTGGAAGGTATGCAAAGCATTGAGTTTGCTACATTTTCCCCCTTGTTTGTTGAGATTTCTTATGTGTATTCTGAGCAGAAAAGAAGAAAATTTGTAGAAATTTAACTTTAAAAAATATTATTTCTTTTTGTTTTGAAAATGTCAAACCTACAACAAAATTGAAGGACTACCTGAAGACCTATCTGTCCTTCATTTAAATTCACCACTGTTATCTTATCCCAGATGCCTTGCCTCTCCCTCTCCCACATTTTCACTCTCTCTACATGCACATGCATGAGCATGCACACACACATACACACATACAATCACACAATCTTTTGCCAAACCATCCAAAAGTAGGTTACAGATTTCACAACACTTTTCCTGTAAGTTCCTCAGTATGTATTTCCCAAGTACAGGGACATTTTCCGTTTAACTATAGACTATTACCATAACTGAGAAATCAACGATAATTTAATATTATCATACCACATGCTGTCCATAACTCAGATTTCCCCCATTATGTCCAAGGTAGCCTTGGTAGCCCTTTTTTCACCAGATCTAGGATCCAATCAAAGTTCAAACATTGCATTTGGCTCTTGTAAAGAGACCATGCTAATAGTCCTATGGAAAAATTCCATAATCTAGATTGTCACTTTCTTCGTGATAAGATTAGGTCAGATTTCCCAGCAAGACACTTATATAGATCATGTTGCACATCATATCAGGAGACCCATAACATCAAGCTGTAAGAAGCCGAGTTGGACAGCTTGGTTAACATGGTGATCACCACCAACCAGGTCTCTCCAATTAAATTTTAAAAATACATATTTTTAAAGAGATAGGGTCTCACTTTGTTACCCAGGCTGCAGGGCAGTAGTACAGTCATAGCTCACTGTAATCTCAAGCTCCTGGGCTCAAGCGATACTCCTGCCTCAATCTCCTGAGTAGCTGGAACTATAGATGTGTGCCACCATGCCAGCTAATTTTTACATTTTTTGTAGAGATGGGGTATCGCTGTGTTGCTGAGGCTGATCTCAAACTCCTGACCTCAAGCGATCCTTCTACCTCAACCTCCCAATGTGCTGGGATTATAGATGTGAGTGACTTCACCCAGCCCAGATCTCTCCATTTTACATAAAGGCACATTTTCCTCTTGTATTTTAATCTGTGAGGTGATCATGGAATGCTGATTTTTTATTTTTATTGTGGTAAAACATATATATAACATGAAATTTGCCAGCTTAATTTTTAAGCGCAGAGCTCAGTGGCACTAATATTCACAATATTGTGCAACCATCACCACTATTTCTAAAACTTGTTCATTATCCCAAACAGAAACTCTGTAAGCATTAGATAATAATTCCCACTTCCATCTCTATCCCTTACCCGTAGCCATTGGTAACCTCTAATCTACTTTCTATCTCTGTGAATTTGCCCATTTTAGATATTTTATATAACTGGAGTTATACAGTCTTCTTCTTTTTGCATCTGGCTTATTTTTCTTAACATAATGTTCTTAAGGGTGATCCATTTTGTAGCAGGTATCAGAACTTTATTCATTTTTATGGCTTAATAATATTCCTTGAATGTATATGTTAGTAATACATTTTGTTTATCCATCTATTGATGAGCACTGAATTGTTTCCATCTTGGCTACTGGGAATAATGCATAATGAATGTTGGCATTCAGGTATCTGTTTGAGTCCTTATTTTCAATTCTTCTGGATATATACCGAGGAGTAGAATTACTGGGTCAAATGGTAATTCTATGTTTAGGTTTGACAGACTATTTTCCATAGTAGATATACCATTTACATTCCCACCAGCAATATATAAGGGTTCCCATTTCTTATGAAATGTTATTTTTTAAAGAATTGTTTGTTTGTTTGTTTCAGATGGAGTTTCGCTCTTCTTGCCCAGGCTGGAGTATGGTGGCATGATCTTGGCTCACTGTAACCTCTGCCTCCTGGGTTCAAGTGATTCTCCGGCCTCAGCCTTCTAAGTAGCTGGAATTACAGGTGCCTGCCACCATGCCCAGCTAATTTTTCGTATTTTTAGTAGAGATGGGGTTTCATCATGTTGGCCAGGCTGGTCTTGAACTCCGGACCTCAAGTGATCCACCCGCCTCAGCCTCCCAAAGTGCTGGGATTACATGCATGAGCCACCGTGCCTGGCAAGAATTGTTAATACAAACTTGAACTGTTTATCTTTTCTCTTTAAATGCAATGAAAACAGCTATTACTCTTTTAAACTTTAGGTATACTTTGAATAATAACGTTTTTGTTTTTATGCACAGATGTAGATGTAGAGGGAACTTAGAAAGAACAAATCAACCAATGGAAATGTCATCAGTGTAAATTGTTTCTTTTCTAGGAGTCTGCCCATGATGAAATGCCTTAGGTCTTCCTTACCTTTTTATTGGCAGTCACGTTATAAAGTGTCTTATGACATGTCTCTTAATGTGTATTTAAACCTTTGAATTACTCTTTTACTTTTTATATCAAGCCATGTGTACCCAAAATGGGTCATAAGTTTGAAAATTTAATACTTTTGTTATGGGATCTTTGGGGTGTTGCTTTTCTGGCTGGAAACCTCTGTGCTTCGTGGTACCTTTGCCCAAGTTCTTGTCCTACCTCCAGGAAGAATGAGGTATGCAGACAAGTGGAGGGTGAGCAAGACAAAGAGGAGCTTTATTGAGCTCAGAGGAGACCTGCAGTGGGCAACTCCTCTCTGTAGGCAGGTCACCCAGTCAAGTGTTCAGCCCTCAGCACAAAGGAGGCCCTGGAGTGGGTGGCTCCTCTCTACAGGCAGGTCATCCTGATGAGTGTTCAGCTTTCAGCAGAGAGGAGCTACCCTCTAGTTGTCCCATCATCTCTCCATCCTCTGCCTTGCTCTGGCTGAGCCCAGTGCTTTTATGGACCTCAGAGAGGAGGAAGTTGGTTCATGGGCACCACGGGCAGCCTGGAAAAGGCACCACAAGTCCCCACTCCAGTCTGTGGGACTGGCAGCCTGGCCCCCAGCCTGAAGGTGGGGCCTCACCAGGGACCCCCTCCCTTCTACCCAGGAGCTGATCTACCTCCTGCTGCCTTCCATGGCGTCCCAGCTGCTTGTGCCAAGGGGCACCTGCAAGCCAGTGCTGAGTCGCCTTCAGTCCCCAACCTTGGTTCCCTCTTCCATGCTTGTCAGTGCCCAGTCTGGGGGTGGGGGCCCAGGCAACAGGGCCCAAGCATGTGCATACCCCTCTGGGCTGTGACAGTGCACTGCCTCAGCTCCAACCCCACTCCGAGATAGGAGCAGATGCAGGAATGGGGAGAGGCCAGGCAGCAGGAGCAGGTATCTCCAAGCCTGCAAGGGTAAGGGGTGCCTAGGAGGTTGGAGGACGCAGCTGCTGCCAGCTCCCAGCTCCCAGCTCCCAGCTCCTGCTGATTCAGTGGAGCATGCAGCCCCAGCCATGCCACCTGGGAGGCTTGAGGGGGACCTGGACCTGGGCCAGTGGCTGGGCCAGGGGAGACATTGCTGTAAGCTTCCCTGTTGCCCTGGGGCTAAGGGGTGGCCCAGAGCTGGTTGTGGGCCTTGGGCCTGTCTGTCAGGAGTGTCAGGCTGGGAGGTCACCCCACGTGGGGTGGACACCAGGGACTTGGCCCCAAGTGGCCAGTGCAGAGCCTCCTCTCGAGCCCAGGAACCTGGGACCCTCAGTGGGGTGGGCGCAGTGGCTGCACTTCTGGCCAGGTCCCCAAAGCTGGAGCCACTCCTGCCTTCCGCCCCACCCCCGAGGCACGGCCCCAGCTCCACATAGGGGTCCCTCTGTGCCTGACTACATTACTCCCCCGCTGTGCTGCTCTGGGCCTGACCCCATTACGGCAGCCCCCAGGGCAGCGGGCTGTGTGGCAGCAGAAGGGGTGGCTGTCTGCCTCCTTCCTGCACCCTCCAGCCTGCTGCTGCTATCACTTTCTAGAGTTTTCTGATCCTCCTATAGTTTCTGCCAGTGTTTCTTGAATATCAGAAGCATTCAAAAAGAGGTTTGACGTACTATTTAGAAGTCAAACCTTCTCCCCATAACAATTAGAGGTGATTTGAAAATCATTAAAAGTTTTTTTATAGATAACGGACTTACTTTAATGTGTAATTTTTACATTTCAGTCCTTAGTAAATATATTTAATAAAACCTAACTTTGTGACCTGGTGGTTTTGTAATCTAGTCAAGTTGCTTCATTTATTTGACATGATGTTACTTAAAATAATGGGGTAAATACTTAACTTTGCCTTTTTGGAAAAAGTTGTAAAAGGTTAGAAAGTAATTTCTAACTGACAATTGAGGAAGGTAAATCTATCTCATACTTAAAAAATAAATATCCTGCCTCTACAAAAAGTAGGTGACTTTGGTATTAAGGCCAGAGATCATTTGGTGAAGCTAGTTATGATGAGATTTTTCTGATTATTCAAACATCTGAAGAAGCTACATTATGCTGCTGTCATTTTTATTTTTATGAGCATCAATTTTTCTCTTGTTTCAGCAGAATGGTCAGATATGTCCTGTGTTATTTCTACAATAACTAGCTTATTTCTCTTCATACCTCAGCAAATATTGAGCGGTTTCCCCTTGAAGAGGAGGCTGTGATGGTTTTAGTTTCAACAGAGTGAATTCATTGTGTTTAGTAAGTAAGATGTTATGAAACCTTGTGACTAGGCATGTATTAAAAAAACCCGGATGTCCTGGAGTAATGTTTTTTTTTTTTTTTGAGACAGAGTCTTGCTCTCTTGCCCAGGCTGGAGTGCAGCCGTGGTCTCAGGTCACTACAGCCTCTGCCTTCTGGGTTCAAAGGATTCTCGTGCCTCAGCCTCTTGAGCAGCTGGGATTGCAGGTGTATGCCACTATGCCGGCTAATTTTTTGTATTTTCAGTAGAGACAGGGTTTTACCATGTTGATCAGGCTGGTCCTGAATTCCTGGCCTCAAGTGATCCGCCCACCTTGGCTTTCCGAAATGCTGGGATTATAAACAGGAGCCACATGCTCAGCCGAGTAATTTTACTCATGCTCTATGTGATATATTCAGGAATTCTAGCTTGAAGAAGTATAGACCTTTAGAGCTGAAAGTGAATATATTGATTTAGTCCAACCTTTTTGTTTTAGAGAAAATCAAGGCCTGAGAGAGGAACTAACTTGTGCAATATAATTTATTCATATAGCAAATATTTACTGAGTTCCTGCCATGCCACATACACTGTATTAGGTGATCGGTGTACAGTGAGAGCAAAACAGAAACAACTCCTGCTCTGAGGAATCAGACAGTGTATTAGTAGTGTGGAAAGAGGGGTGATTTGGGCCCTAGTGCCTTTGCCTTCATTGCCAGGGCTGACCTAGCATATCTAGCTGCCTGTATGGGTGAGCCTTGCTTCGCTCAACATGTCTCACAAACCTCCAGGATCCATTTAGGAAATGGCTATCCTAATAAGGCTAATGAATAGCCACATCCCCTTCCAAAGCCTTGTTATTGTGAGACCTACTCTGGACTTTGTTCATGGAGCAGGATGCCTTTTTTTTTTTTTTTTTTTTTTGAGATGGAGTTTCACTCTTGTTGCCCAGGATGGAGTGCAATGGTGCAATCTCGGCTCACTGCAACCTCTGCCTCCGCGGTTCAAGTGATTCTAGGGCCTCAGCCTCCCGAGTAGCTGAGGTTATGGGCATGTACCCCTATGCCCAGCTAATTTTTGTATTTTTAGTAGAAACAGGGTTTTCCCATGTTGGTCAAGCTGGTCTTGAATTCCTGACCTCAAGTGATCCACCTGCCTTACCCTTCCAAAGTGCTGGTATTACCTGCCTGAGCTACCGCGCCCGGCTGCCTTTTTTTTTTTTTTTTTTTTTTTTAATCACAGCGCACTGATTTGTATGCCATTTGCCTACCTTTCTTCACAGTTTTGAAGACATTGTAAAAATCATACGATGTTTTAGCATGTTTATTCTAAAGCAGATTTAATAAAAACTGAACTGTAGTTTTAGGTCAACTTTTAAGCCATGGCATGTGCTTGTAGTCCCAGACACTTGGGAGGGCCAAGGTAGGAGGATCTTGAGTTCAAGCCCAGCCTGGGCAAAATAATGAGACCCTGTCTCCAAGAAAACAAAGAGACAAAAAAGAATTGCCTCTTTCAACTTATACAATTTAAGGAAGGGCAAGCAACTTATAATTGAAATTATTTGATCAAAGATCATAGTTTTATGTAACTTTTAGAAGTTTTCTTGGGCAGAACATTGTTATATTTTATTTTCTTGCAGATAGAAGAACAGTAGAAGGCAGTGCAGTGTAGTGGCAAAGAGAGAGCTTTGGAATCCCGTTGCCTTAGGTTGGAAATCACAGCTCTACCTTGACTAGCTGTGTGTGTGTGTGTGTGTGCGCGTGTGTGTGTGTGTGTGTGTGTGTGTGGTATGGGTGAGAGAGAGAAATAATATTGGACAAGTTAATGAATTTCTCTAAGCCTCAATTCCCACTTATATAAAATTAGGATAAATACTATCTACTCACAAGATTAGGAGGCTCAAGTGAGAATGTGTGTAAAGCACTTTAGCCTAGCATCTGGTGCCATGGCTACTTATCTCTACTAGAGTTTAAACTTACTCTTGAAGGTAGGGACTTTGTTTTATTCCATTTTCTATTTCTAGCACACAGAACCGTGCCTGGTATATAGAAGGTAAACAGTAGTCTTTTTGGAATAAATGAATTTTTGCCATCCGAAATATAAATACATAGTTATTTGATCTTTAGATAATCTTTTTTTTTTTTTTTTTTTGGAGACAATGTCTCACTCTGTCACCCAGGCTGGAGTGCAGTGGCGCGATCTCAGCTCACTGCAGCCTCTGCCTCCCAGGTTCCAGCGATTCTCCTGCCTCAGCCTCCCAGTTAGCTGGGATTACAGGCACGCACCACTATACCTGACTAATTTTTGTATTTTTAGTAGAGATGGGGTTTCACCATGTTGACCAAGCTGGTCTTGAACTCCTGACCTCAGGTGATCTGCTCGCCTCAGCCTCCCAAAGTGCTAGGATTATAAGCATGAGCCACTGCGCCCGGCCTAAAATCTTAGATCTTTAGATAATCTTATAGAAATGTATAAAAATATTCTTCCTAGTTTTGCTTCTACTCTGAGAAAATAAGCTTGCCTTACTGGTAGATCCTAGATCATTATTATTTGAACTTTTTTTTCTTACTTGAAACCTATAATATGAAATACCTTTTAGTTGTTTATGTACATTTCATGTATATATATATGTGTACATAAAAAAATTTCATGGAACAGTGCTTTTACTATACATTCTGGTATTATTTCTTTTAGTTTGTTCTATGTCATTCTTTTTAATTTTTTTAATTTTTATTATTATTATTTTTTTATTATACTCTAAGTTCTAGGGTACACGTGCATAATGTGCAGGTTTGTTACATATGTATACTTGTGCCATGTTGGTGTGCTGCACCCATCAACTCGTCAGCACCCATCAACTCGTCATTTACATCAGGTATAACTCCCAATGCAATCCCTCCCCCATCCCCCCTTCCCGTGATAGGCCCCGGTGTGTGATGTTCCCCTTCCCGAGTCCAAGTGATCTCATTGTTCAGTTCCCACCTATGAGTGAGAACATGCAGTGCTTGGTTTTCTGTTCTTGCGATAGTTTGCTAAGAATGATGGTTTCCAGCTGCATCCATGTCCCTACAAAGGACACAAACTCATCCTTTTTTATAGCTGCATAGTATTCCATGGTGTATATGTGCCACATTTTCTTAATCCAGTCTGTCACTGATGGACATTTGGGTTGATTCCAAGTCTTTGCTATTGTGAATAGTGCCGCAATAAACATACGTGTGCATGTGTCTTTATAGCAGCATGATTTATGATCCTTTGGGTATATACCCAGTAATGGGATGGCTGGGTCATATGGGACTTCTAGTTCTAGATCCTTGAGGAATCACCATACTGTTTTCCATAATGGTTGAACTAGTTTACAATCCCACCCACAGTGTAAAAGTGTTCCTATTTCTCCACATCCTCTCCAGCATCTGTTGTTTCCTGACTGTTTAATGATTGCCATTCTAACTGGTGTGAGATGATATCTCATTGTGGTTTTGATTTGCATTTCTCTGATGGCTAGCGATGATGAGCATTTTTTCATGTGTCTGTTGGCTGCATAAGTGTCTTCTTTTGAGAAATATCTGTTCATATCCTTTGCCCACTTTTTGATGGGGTTGTTTGTTTTTTTCTTGTAAATTTGTTTGAGTTCTTTGTAGGTTCTGAATATTAGCCCTTTGTCTGATGAGTAGATTGCAAAAATTTTCTCCCATTCTGTAGGTTGTCTGTTCACTCTGATGGTAGTTTCTTTTGCTGTGCAGAAGCTCTTTAGTTTAATTAGATCCCATTTGTCAATTTTGGCTTTTGTTGCTGTTGCTTTTGGTGTTTTAGACATGAAGTCCTTGCCCATGCCTATGTCCTGAATGGTATTACCTAGGTTTTCTTCTAGGGTTTTTATGGTATGAGGTCTGACATTTAAGTCTCTAATCCATCTTGAATTAATTTTCGTATAAGGAGTAAGGAAAGGATCCAGTTTCAGCTTTCTACTTATGGCTAGCCAATTTTCCCAGCACCATTTATTAAATAGGGAATCCTTTCCCCATTTCTTGTTTTTCTCAGGTTTATCAAAGATCAGATGGCTGTAGATGTGTGGTATTATTTCTGAGGACTCTGTTCTGTTCCATTGGTCTATATCTCTGTTTTGGTACCAGTACCATGCTGTTTTGGTTACTGTAGCCTTGTAGTATAGTTTGAAGTCAGGTAGCCTGATGCCTCCAGCTTTGTTCTTTTGACTTAGGATTGTCTTGGAAATGTGGGCTCTTTTTTGGTTCCATATGAACTTTAAAGCAGTTTTTTCCAATTCGGTGAAGAAACTCATTGGTAGCTTGATGGGGATGGCATTGAATCTATAAATGACCTTGGGCAGTATGGCCATTTTCACGATATTAATTCTTCCTATCCATGAGCATGGTATGTTCTTCCATTTGTTTGTGTCCTCTTTTATTTCACTGAGCAGTGGTTTGTAGTTCTCCTTGAAGAAGTCCTTTACATCCCTTGTAAGTTGGATTCCTAGGTATTTTATTCTCTTTGAAGCAATTGTGAATGGAAGTTCATTCCTGATTTGGCTCTCTGTTTGTTACTGGTGTATAAGAATGCTTGTGATTTTTGCACATTGATTTTGTATCCTGAGACTTTGCTGAAGTTTCTTATCAGCTTAAGGAGATTTTGGGCTGAGACAATGGTGTTTTCTAAATATACAATCATGTCATCTACAAACAGGGACAATTTGACTTCTTCTTTTCCTAACTGAATACCCTTGATTTCTTTCTCTTGCCTGATTGCCCTAGCCAGGACTTCCAACACTATGTTGAATAGGAGTGGTGAGAGAGGGCATCCCTGTCTTGTGCCTGTTTTCAAAGGGAATTTTTCCAGTTGTTGCCCATTCAGTATGATATTGGCTGTGGGTTTGTCATAAATAGTTCTTATTATTTTGAGGTACGTTCCATCAATACTGAATTTATTGAGCGTTTTTAGCACGAAGGGCTGTTGAATTTTGTCAAAGGCCTTTTCTGCATCTATTGAGATAATCATGTGGTTTTTGTCTTTGGTTCTGTTTATATGCTAGATTACGTTTATTGATTTGCGTATGTTGAACCAGCCTTGCATCCCAGGGATGAAGCCCACTTGATCGTGGTGGATAAGCTTTTTGATGTGCTACTGGGTCCGGTTTGCCAGTATTTTATTGAGGATTTTTGCATCGATGTTCATCAGGGATATTGGTGTAAAATTCTCTTTTTTTGTTGTGTCTCTGCCAGGCTTTGGTATCAGGATGATGTTGGCCTCATAAAATGAGTTAGGGAGAATTCCCTCTTTTTCTATTGATTGGAATAGTTTCAGAAGGAGTGGTACCAGCTCCTCCTTGTATCTCTGGTAGAATTCAGCTGTGAATCCATCTGGTCCTGGACTGTTTTTGGTTGGTAGGCTATTAATTATTGCCTCAATTTCAGAGCCTGCTATTGGTCTATTCAGGGATTCAGTTTCTTCCTGGTTTAGTCTTGGGAGAGTGTAAGTGTCCAGGAAATTATCCATTTCTTCTAGATTTTCTAGTTTATTTGTGTAGAGGTGTTTATAGTATTCTCTGATGGTAGTTTGTATTTCTGTGGGGTCGGTGGTGATATCCCCTTTATCATTTTTTATTGCATCTATTTGATTCTTCTCTCTTTTCTTCTTTATTAGTCTTGCTAGCGGTCTATCAATTTTGTTGATCTTTTCAAAAAACCAACTCCTGGATTCATTGATTTTTTGGAGGGTTTTTTGTATCTCTATCTTCTTCACTTCTGCTCTGATCTTAGTTATTTCTTGCCTTCTGTTAGCTTTTGAATGTGTTTGCTCTTGCTTCTCTATGTCATTCTTTTAAAAATATGTCTGAACCCACTAATATATCTCACAACCCACTAATGGATGATGACTTGCAGTTTGCAAAAACACTATTCTTGATCACTCTGTAGTAGAGTGATCATTTATTTTCAAATTCTAAGTAGGAACAAAACATCTTACAAGTTATGTGTGATAACTTATTATTTGGGTTTTTCCTCCCAACTTGTTTATATGTTTCACTTATTTCTAGTGAGGACTGAGCCATAGATATTTATCTCAGATGTTCTACTTTTAGATTGCCTTCCCTAAATTATGAGTGAGTATTGAGTTAGGAAATTGGTCAGAAATATAGTTGTCAGGCCTATGTATTGCTCGTGTGAGTCTGTGGATTCTATGATTAGTTAGGACAGCTGCCATAAAGCTTTGTATTTGTCTTCTTAAGCCACTATAAACTTGAGGCTGAGCCTTTTCAAACTAGTAATTATGATTGTTTTCTCCTGTGGAAGAAGAAGAAACTGTTCTGTGGGTTTATCAAACTTTCTTCCCTTTCCTTTTATACAATGGACAGAGTTATGAAATGTGGCCAGAAAGCATATAATGTAACCAATTCAGTTTTTTTTTGTGAATATCAACTTCTTTTATCATGCAGAGAACTATTCTTTCCCCAAACTGAAGATCAGACTGAGCAGTAGCAATGTGCTTTAAATACTGAAGTATGTTTGGCTGGAAGTAGATTATTGATGGAAAAGGAAGAGCATGGGGAGAATAATTACCCACCTGTTTTCAACAATGCTGTTGAAAGTTTAGATTTGGTCCAGAAATGGACCAGAAAGCTTATTTTTGAGGAGTATTTTCTGTGTCATTAAATAGGGTATTATGAATTAACCCATATAACACCAGAAAATTGTAATCTAAAACAAAAAGGAATAAGATGAACAGTGTATAAGATGAACAGTGTATAACTGTAAAAATACAACATCTGATATTAAGAAACAGACAAATCCATAAATATAGTAGGAAGTTTAAAATAGGCCTCTGTCAGAACTGTTAGGCCATAAAGATCATAACTGTTAGATCACAAAAATGTGAATAAGGATACAGTGGATTTGAATAACATAAATAAACCAGTCTGACCTAATGAACATGTACAGAATACTGTCCTTATATCTAATTTTCCTGCAGAACCTTTTTACTAATTTGAGGTATGGATGACTAAGAAACCAGCTGTCACACTTAGGGAAGATGCATCTGGTTCTGTTAGTGCTTGTGTTACTTTGTTTTTAAGATTAGATATTAAAAACTAAACAACAAAGATACACAGGTAAAATGGGCCCAGGAGCATTGGAGCACACTTGTAATCCCAGCACTTTGGGAGGCTGAAGTAGGAGGATCGCTTGAGGCCGGGAGTTTAAGACCAACCTGGCCAACGTGGTGAGACCTCGTCTCTAAAAAAATATAAAATACAAAAATTAGTGGGGCATGGTGGTGCACTTCTGTAGTCACAACTACTTGGGAGGCTGAGGCAGCAGGATAGTTTGAGCCCAGGAATGTGAGGCTGCAGTGAGCTATGATTGTGCCACTGCACTCCAGCCTTTTTTTTTTTTTTTGACAGGGCAAGACCTGTGTCCAAAAAAAAAAAAAGCTTATAATACAGGGTTCATAGGATCAAATCTAATACTTAGCATGGGAGCGAAGATCCCACAGTCTGACTCAAGTCTGTAAGTTTAGCCTCAGCTCCAACCTCTCCTCTGCCACTGGGCTACTTGTCCTTCCCAAATGTGAACCTTCACATGTTAGGCTATTCTCTGTCTGAAATGCTTTTCACCAGTTTAGCTGTAACCTCTTCTGAAACATCTCCTGTAATAACTGTCACTATCCTGCCTTCGAGGGCTTTTTGTTTATGTAGTACCATCAGTATAATACTTATCTACTTATATTGTTAATAGTTTTTTGTTTCCTGTTAGTGTGTGAATTATTTGATGATAAGTACAGTATAGTGCTATTCGTTTTGGAGTTATCTTTGTGCAAAATATATTGGCAGAAAAGAGTCCTAGATGAGGGAAAACTAGAGAGGTGTTTACAGTCATCTGGAATGAGGTCTCTTTGGAGATAAGGCCTTTACCTAGAGGGCATGTAGGGGAATGAAAAGGGAATATAAGATACATATATGAGAAATTATGCAAGAAGAATTGCAGAATTGACCATTGTTTAAATGACAGAACAGAATGTCAAAGAGAGGATGTCAAAGATACGACTTTGAGCCTGGATTAGAAAAAATGGGAGTGGGAAAAACTAATTGGATGGTGAGGATTGGGGGAGAGAGAGAGAACAAGCAAGTGAACGTGTGTGTGTGTGTGTTCAGGTGAAAGAGGAGTAAAAACTGGAAACATTAGTACTTGATGTACTAGTCACAAGTACCCAATGGGCAGTTAGGAAATAGTTTCTACAGCTTGGGAGACAGGTCAAGATGAGAAAGAGATTTAGGAGTTTTGAGACATTTGGAAAGCATATGGCAGTGTACATGATTTTGAAAATTGAATTGATAGTGTCTTCTGGCATAATTAATTGCATGGAGCTAGAAGTTCAACCAGAACATATATATATAAATGAACAGATGTGTGCTTTTTTTTTTTAACCTCCAAAGTGAATACATTTCGTACTGGGATGTTTTCCTTAAGGTATGCCAACAATTCAGATATTAATTCTCAGCCTGATCATATTTTAAAGGTACAGTTGATAATCAAATGTACATTAGTAAAGTGCTTTTGGTCTTGCACATTAAAGAGCTGGTTGAGGCTTTTTCTTCCCTTTATTTTCTGTTTTAAAATCTGAGTGCTGCCTAATTTAAAAGGAAAGCAAAAAGGTAAAACAATACTCCAAAACAGTATATTTGCTTGGAGTCATGAGTTGGCTTTAGTAAGCTGAAGCATAACCTAGTATAAAGACTGACCTTTAGGAGGAGTGCAGTTGTGTACTTTGTAACGTGATAATAGCCCTACATGAAGAGAACCTAACACTCCTTTAGGATTTGGCCCCCAGTCTTTAGATCTAATGTGTATAAATTGGATGTACTTTTTTTCTTTTCCTTGTTTCCTGTTTAACTCAGGTGGTAGAGAATGGGAGAGTACATTTAAAAAAAAAAAAAAAGGGAAAATACAGTTCAAAGAGCTGTGTGGGAGACAGCCTTAACCAAGTTAGACAAAAATGAAAACAGATGCAGGACTGTGTAATTTAGTTTAACTCTGTAGAATCATATCATTAGCAAATATATATTCAGTGGGAGTGGTGACGGAAATAGATTTTCACAGGATAGGTTGCTCAGAATACAAAGATCAGGTTCAGTTAGTTAAGATTTGATCAACGTGAACTTGAATTTAAAAATTCAGAATTTGGGGAAATTTTTTAAGGGCAACCTCTGATTTTTCCATTCATTTGGCCCAGATTTTCTACCTTAAATTTTTTACGAACATTATGCTCATTAGCTTTTAAAAATATCTGAGAAAGTACAAAATTATCACTTAATAACTCACTTATTGCCTATAAAAAATTGTTCAGGAAATGCAAAGTCGTGAGAGAATTTCTCACTATCCTTCAAAGTAGTTTTAATAAAGTAATATCATTAAGCTCAAAATTGAAATATAGGTAGAAATTGTCTATCTATATTCCTAGACTTTAAAATGCTTTTCCTATTTAAAAAAAAACACATTGTAGTTTTCCTGTAAAAGATTAATAGGGTTCTTGTGTAATGCAGTGTGATACTTTATAGTTGGCCTGCAGAGGCAAGTAAAAAAAACAAAACAAAAAAACTTGCTGTGTTTCTTAACACTGAAGCATTGACTATGTTTTTTCTATTAGCTTTCTGTTTGAGACAGAAAAGTGAATCTTTAGTATCTTTGAATGAAAGATTGAATTTATTAGTCTCCCCTCCCTTTAAAAGCTAGATCTTTCTGTAGTGAAAACAATGATAAGAGACTTGTTTCCTAATAAAGATGGATTGAGTATCTTTAAACATATGAAGATTGTTGTGCTACAAATCGATTGAGTTTAATGGATATGAGTAGATCACTTGATCAGAAGATTTAGCTACCCATAACAGTTAGCATTGGTATTGATCACAATTTGCAGTAGTACTAGACAGATTCCTAATGGTTACACTTTGAGTCTTGTTCTTTGATACTGGTAAATGAATGGTAGGTTTCTTTCTTTCCTTTCCTCTTCCTTTCTTCTCTTTCGACAGGATTTTGCTCCCTCAGCCTCCTGAATAGCTAGGACTACAGGCATGTGCTACCAGGCCCAGCTAATTTTTGTTAGTATTTTTTGATAGAGACAAGAGTTCACCATGCTGGCCAGGCTGGTCTCGAATTCCTGACCTCAAGTGATCTGCCCACCTCAGCCTCCCAAAGTGTTGGGATTACAAGCATGAGCCACTATGCCTGGCCAGGAATGGTAGGTTTCATTGTACATTGTATTCAGTTTTTTTCTGAGCATAGAAAAGTGCATTAAAAGGTAGGTTTAAAAGCAAATTGTATACCTTTGACTTTTTATCAGTTCCCCCTTTGAGTGGAAGAAATACTGTAAGTCAGCGGTTTTCAAGCTGAGGTACATATGGAAGAGGGGGAGACCAGTTAGTTTGGATAGTTTTAAGGAAGTTAATTTCCATGGCTGGGTGTGGTGGCTCACGCCTGTAATCCCAACATTTTGGGAGGCCAGGGAGGAGGATCGATTGATGCCAAGAGTTTGAGGCCAGCCTGGGCAACAAAGCAAGACCCTATCTCTACAAAAAAGAAAAAAAAAATTAGCCAGGCATGGTGGTGTGCACCTGTAGTCCCAGCTATTTGGGAAGCTGAGGCGGGAAGATCTCTTGAGCCCAAGAGTTTGAGGCTGCAGTGAGCTGTGATCATGCTGCTGCACTCTAGCAGGGTGATGAAGCAAGGCCCTGTCTCAAAAAAAGAATTAATTTTTAGATCTCAATTTTCATACCTATTATTTCCCAAAATTAATCTGCCTGAGAAAGATATTGCTGTGGAAGTTCTATCTCATATTCTCTTCTCCCAATTGACCAAAGACAGGAATTCTTTTCTACCCATCTGGATCACATTATGGTGTATTGCCTCAGAGTTTTACAAACTTCCAGGGCACTAAAACAAAAGGGACAATTTGGTAATTACTTTAATGGTTAAATGGTACTATAAAAGCATCACCCCCAATTTTTCTTTGAAAGATATATTTTCATATATTTTCAGTAATTATTTCTTATATTTATTATTTTATTATTTACCAAAACTTGTAATGAAACTATGCCTTTTTGATAAATTATGTGCTAGTGACTATTGTAATAATTCAATTTAGAGGACACAGATTTAATACTTAGAGCATTATAGTCATTGGAAATTAAGAAAAATTTCCAATTGAAGTGTTGTAGAATGATTGGCAAAAGACTTTCAAGCATGCAGGTATATCACATTCAAATAGCATTCTGTGGAGGAAGTGGAATGGAAAAAAAGTTCAAAGAGAAAAAGGGAAGATGTGACTGGGTATGGTGGCTCACGCCTGTAATCCCAGCACTTTGGGAGGCCGATGCAGAGAGATTAGTTGAGCTGAGGATTTCAAGACCAGCCTGAGCAACACAGTGAGAGATGTCTCTACAAAAAGTAAAAATAAAAAATTAGCCGGGCATGGTGGTGCACATCTGTAGTCCTGTCTACTCAGAAGGCTGAGGTGGGAGGATAACTTGAGCCTGGAGGGCAAGGCTGCAGTGAGCTGTGACTGCGCCACTCCACTGCAGCCTGGATGACAGAGCAAGACTCTTGTCTCAAAAAAAAAAAAAAAAAAGGAAGATATAAAATTCCTTAAAGACGCATGTTCAGACAGCTTTTAAATAGGTATTTCTAGAAATCAAATCTCTGGCATTTTTATTTGGATATATGTAAAATAATACTATAAAAGTTTTATTTTAAAAAAAATTGGACCTGGTGCGCTGGTTCATACGGTATAATTCCAGCACTTTAGGAGGCCAAGGTGGGAGGATTGCTTTTTGCCCAGGAGTTCGAGGCCGGCCTGGGCAAAATAGTGAGACACTGTCTCTACAAAAAAAAGAAAAAAGAAAAAAGAAAAATGTACATTGTGCAGGATATTCCTTTGTTTACAACTATTTAAACTTAAGATGAAAACTTGTGAATACCAACTTAAAAATTTGTGAAGTGTTGCATATTTTTTCAGTTATTTTAGTATTAGCAGCAAACAAATTGAAGTTTATATAACCCCCTGAGACACTAATAATATAAGTAGAATAATAGAAACTTGCTTATTTATAATTGTTAATAAGTAGGATAAATTGCAGATCATTTATACTATTAAAGTGCTCTATTGCTTTGAGGTATGCCTTTAACTGAATGTTTTACTTCCAAAATTAAAATTTGCTTTGGCTGAATAAAGATATTCTGAAACCTGACATTTCTCCTTTAATCTTTGTGGAGCCAAATAACATACCAACTTAAAAAGATAAGCAAAAATATTAACTGAATCTGGCAGTAGCTGCAGCTGTTATTAATGTCAGGCCTATCTACAGATCAGTGGCTGCTCCCTGTTCAGGTGAACTCTAGCTTTGGGTAAGTAGGTTTTGTGTTGAGGGAAAAAAAAAAAATTAACACAACAAACCTGAACCAGCTACTTAGTTAGGATTACTTATTATATAGTCTTTGATATTTGGTTTCAGAAAAATAAATGTTAAGTTTAACACAGATGGCAAATAATGCCTATCTGTGACATCTCACAAAAAATTCTTAAATTATTCAAAACTTAATGTCCCCATTTGGTTCCATGTTTTAAAATAATTTAAAAAAAATTCCTAAACCAAAACTTGAAGTTGGTGAATAAAGACGTTTTGATATTCTAATGCTAGGATAGTTTATCTTTTTTGTCTTATGAAATAAAAATTAGTTTGCTACTCTTCTGACATTTACGAGTTTAAAGAAGATAAAGGTAGACATCACACTTCATTAATTGCCTTCTGAAAACAGGTCATTATCATAGACTCAGAGGAAACGTGCTTTACTTTTATGAGATTGTATCAAGACAGAGATAAATCTTCTATAATATATTTATGTTATTGATTTCAATGTAATTCCATCGTGGTCAGAGAACACCCTTTGTATGATTTAGTTCTTTTAAATATGTCAAGTTTGACCTAGGATATGGTCTGACTTGATGCATGTTCCATGTGTACTTGAAAAGCATGTGTATTCTGCCATTGTTGGGTGGGGTATAGTATAAATATCATTTACGAATCTAGTTAGTTGATAGCGTTATTACATTTTTCTCTATCCTTTGCTGATTTTCTTTTCTGCTGATTACTGAGAGAAGAATGTTGAAATGTGCAACCAAAATTGTGGATTTACCCATTTTTCCTTTTAGTTCTATAAATTTTTGTTTCATATATTTCAAAGTTCTGATCATTGCATGCACATCTAGAATTATGTCGTTTTGGTGAATCTACCCTTTTATCATTATGTAATGTCCCTCTTTATCTCTGGCATATTTCCTTGCTCTGAAGTCTGTTTTACCTGATAGTCATATAGCTACTCTGTCTTTCTTTTGATTTGTGTGTGTGTATGGTATATTTTTTTCCATTCTTTTAACTTACCTGTACCATTATATTTAAAGTGAGTTTCTGACCTGGTGCGGTGGCTCATGTCTGTAATCCAAGCACTTTGGGAGGCTGAGGCAGGTGGATCACTTGAGGTCAGGAGTTCGAGACCAGCCTGGCCAAAATGGTGAAACCCTGTCTCTACTAAAAATACAAAAATTAGCTGGGTGTGGTGGCAGGCACCTGTAATCCCAGCTACTCAAGAGGCTGAGGCAGGAGAGTGCTTAGGAACCTGGGAGGCAGAGGTTATGGTGAGCTGAGATCGTACCACTGTACTCCAACCTGGGTAACAGAGCAAGACTCTGTCTCAAAAAATAAATAAATAAAAAATAAGTAAATAAAGTGTGTTTCTTGTAATTGCATAGACGGCATAGAGTTGGGTCTTGTTTTTAAACTCAGTTTTACAATTCCTGTCTTTTAGTTGGTGCGGTTGCACCATTTACACTGAATGTAATTATTGGTATGTTTGGATTTAGGTCTACTTTCTAATTATTTTTCAATTTGCCTCTCTCATTTTAATCCCACTACTTCCCTTTTCCTGCCTTCTATTGGATTGTATTTTTAACTATATCTGTTTAGTTGCTCTAGTAAATGCAGTTTACATACTTAACTTTTCAGTTCTACCTAAAATTAGTATTTTACTTCAAGAGGAATGTGCAAACCTACCCACCATACCCTTTATCCTCCCCTTTTATGTTGTACTTAACTTATATATATATATGCTGCATTGAAAACTCCACTAGACAGTGTTATAATTTTTACTTTCAACTGTCAAACACAGTCTAAGGGACTTACGGGGAGAAAAATAGATGATTGTATTTACCATTTCTGTTGCTTTTCATTCATTCCTGAAGTTCTAAGTTTCTCTGTGGTATAATTTCTTTTCTGCCTGAAGAACCTTCTTTAGCGTTTCTTTTAAAGCAAGTCTGCTTATAATGGATTCTCTTAGTTTTCCATCTCTGAGAATGTGTATTTTGCCATCAGTCTTTTTTTTTTTTTTTGAGATAGAGTCTCGCTCTGTCACCCAGGCTGGAGTGGAGTGGTGCGATCTCGGCTCACTGCAAACTCCGCCTCACGGGTTCACGCCATTCTCCTGCCTCTGCCTCCGGAGTAGCTGGGACTACAGGCCCCCACCACCACGGGACCTGCCTAATTTTTTTTTTTTTTTGTATTTTTAGTAGGGACGGGGTTTCACTGTGTTAGCCAGGATGGTCTCGATCTCCTGGCCTCGTGATCTACCCGTCTCGGCCTCCTAAAGTGCTGGGATTACATGCGTGAGCCACTGCACCTGGCCTTGCCATCATTCTTGAAGGACATTTTTATTGGATATAAAACCCTGGGTTGTGGGTTGGTAGTTTGTCTTTGCTGTTTGTTTTTTAGAGTGCTTTAATAATTTTGTGCCATTGCCTTCTGGTCTCCACGGCTTCTGCTGAGAAATTCAGTCATTTGAATTTTTCTTCCCCTTTGTACACATATCATTTCTCTATGGCCACTTTCAAGACTTGATTTTATTGCTGCTGCTGCTGCTACTGCTGCTGCTTCTGCTACTTCTGCTACTTCTGCTTCCTCCTTCTCCTCTTCTTTCTTCTCTTCTTTCTCTTCCTCTTCCTCCTCTTCTTCCTCTTCCTCTTATTCCTCCTCTTCCTCTTCTTCTTCCTCTTCCTCTTTGTGTTCCTCCTCCTCTTGTTCTTCCTCCTCCTCTTATTCTTCTTCCTCTTCCTCCTCTTCCTCTTCCTCTTCCTGTTATTATTATTGTGAGATGGAATTTGGCTGGAGTGCAGTGGTGCAGTGGTGGCTCACTGCAACCTCTGCCTCCCAGGCTCAAGCTATTTTCTTGCCTTAGCCTCCTAAGCAGCTGGGACTACAGGCACATGTTACCACACCTGGCTTGTTCTTTTGTATTTTTTGTAGAGACAGGTTTTCAACATGTTGCCCCAGCTGGTCTCAAACTCCTGGGCTCAAGTGATCCACGTGCCTCAGTCTCCCAAAGTGTTGAGATTATAGGCATGAGCCATTGTGCCCAGCTGACTTTTTCTCTGTCTTTGGTTTTTAGCAGTTTGATCATAAAATACCCATGCATGGATTTTTTTGCTCTTGATCATGTTTGAGATTTGCTGAGCTTCTTGAAATGTTTTTGTCTTTTGCCAAATTTATGATGTTTCTAGCCATTATTTCAACTTTTTTTTTTTTTTAATAGCATGGCACTATATTATTTTCTCTCCTGAGACTCCAGTGATGACAGTGTTAGGCCTTTTGGTATTGTTCTTAAAATTTTGTTTTTTTTCTTTTTTTCAGATCTTTTTTTCTTCTTTCTCTGTTATTCATAAGGCAATTTCTACTTACCCATCTTCAAGATAACTCACTTTTTCCTGTCATTTCCATTCTTCCATTAAACCCATTCAGTTTATTTTTTTAATTGAGTTATTGTATTTTTCTGAAATTCTGAAATTTCTGCTTTTTTCTTTTTTGTGTGTTTGGTATCTTTCTTTTACTTTAAGATTGTTTAATCTTACTTCCTTGGGATGCTGGGTGTGATGGTTCACACCTGTAATCCCAGCAATTCAGGAGGCCAAGGTGGGTGGATTACTTGAGGTCAGGAGTTAGAGACCAGCCTGGCCAACATGGTGAAACCCTGTCTCTACTAAAAATACAAAAATTAGCTGGACATGGTGGCGCACACCTGTAATCCCAGCTACTCAGAAGGCTGAGGGACGAGAATTGCTTGAACCTGACAGGCAGAGGTTGCAGTGAACAGAGATCGTGCCACTGCACTCACCTGGGCGACAGAGCGAGACTCTGTCTCAAAAAAAACAAACCAAACCAAAACAAAATGAAAACCTTACTTCCTTGGAACATGGTTATAATAACTGTTTTATGGTTAGTCTGATAATTCCAGCATCTGGGTCATCTTGGATGGTGTCTTGTTGACTTTTTTTCTTTATAATATATTGAGCTTTTACTTTGAATGTCAAATAATTTTGGATTATATCCTGAACATTTTGAATGTTATGCTATGAGATCTGGGTCTTGTTTAAGTCCTATTAAAAAATAATACTTGTTGGCTGGGCACAGTGGCTCACACCTGTAATCCCAGCACTTTGGGAGGTTGAGGCGGGTGGATCACCTGACGTCAAGAATTCAAGACCAGCCTAACCAACATGGAGAAACCCCATCTCTACTAAAAATACAAAATTAGCTGGGCATGGTGGTGCATGCCTGTAATCCCAGGTACTCAAGAGGCTGAGGCAGGAGAGTCGCTTGAACCTGGGAGGTGGAGGTTGTGGTGAGCCGAGATCGTGCCATTGCACTCCCGCCTAGGCAATAAGAGCAAAAGTCCGTCTCAAAAAGATAAAATAAAAATAATAATAATTGTCTGTTTGTGCTATCAGGGAATGACCCAGTTAGGTTCAGCTGCAAGTTTTGACTTGCCTTATGTAAGCTGTGATTCCAATGTCAGTTCAGTTTTCAAAGCCTTTATAGTGCTGTTCACATCCATACTGTATGTGCACCCCTCAGGGACCAGTCTGGGTGTTGGGCAGTAACCTGTTTTGTAGTTCAGTTCTCAGTGCTTTTGGTGTGCTGTTTAAGGTCAGACCTGTACATGTGCAGTTTAGAGATGATCCAGGTGGTCATAGACAATTTTATGGGATCCCTTTCCCACATTCCCTCATATCTGCCATCTCATAAAGTCTTTGGCTTCCAGGGTCTTCTAGTATAGAAGATAAAGACTTGAAAGATCGCCTTTCATGGGAAAGAAAGGATGTGCAATATCATTTGTTTTCAGCGAAATACAAATTAAAACCACAGTTAGATGCCACCCCACTTCCATTAGAATGCTTAAAATTTAAAAGACTTTCCAGTTGCATGAGCAACTTGTTAGGTGATGATGCACAACAACTAAAACATGGATACACTGCTGGTGGTAATATGAACATGGTGCAACCACTTTGGAAAACAATTTCTTGCAAGGTTAAACTTACTATAAGATCCATCCGTGCCACCTCTAGATATTTACCCAAAAGATAGGAAAACATATGCCTACATTAAGATCTATGCACATCTTTAATCACCAAACAACAAGAAACAACTGAAATAACCATCACATGGTGAACAGATAAGCAAATTGAACTACTTTTATTCAGTAGAATACTTGGTAATATAATGGACAATTTATATATGAACAATATGGAGGAGTCTCAAAAGCATTATGCTAAGTGAAAGAAGCCTAATACAAAAGGCTATATACTATATGATTTTATGTATACGACATTCTAGAGAAGGCAGAAATATAGGGAAAGAAATTAGATTAATGGTCGCCCAGGGTCTGGGAGCTTTCTGGGACATAGAAATGGTCTGTATTTTTATTGTGGTGGTAGTTAATGTGACTGTATACGTTGTACTGTACATGTAAATGGGATGAATTTTATAGCATATAAATTGTTATACCTCTGTAAACTTGACTTTTAAAAAAGCTTTAAAGCACCATGTTAACTAGAAAGATTGTCAAAATTGTTTTGAATCATTTACTTAATACTTAAGTGAAAGGAAATTATTTAAGAAGCTCTGTATGATTCAAAGAAGAATAAAATTTAAAGTATCATGCAAAAATATTTGCCTTGTGTATTCCATTTTACAACCTTTCTTGATGCATGGCAAATATTGTGACAATAAATGTATGTCTACAGTAATTTAAATGGCTGCATAGTAGCCCATTTTATATCATAATTTACTAAACTGGTCCTTCATTTTTGAACATTTAGATTGCTTCCAGTTTTATGCTCTTTCAATTTGAATACTATACTCCTTATCCTTATAGCTATTATCTTGGAATAAATTTCTAGAAAAGGAATTTCTGTGTTGAGGTCATACTAATTTTAAAGATTTTATATTCATATTACTAAATATTCACCCAGAAATGTTCTATAATCCTTTGTCATCTTTTTTTTTCTTTCTTTTTAGTGAAAGACGCTTCATCTTTAATTTTCTTTAAAATTTCTTATGACAGCTTTTTGGCCAACAGATATTTTGCTAGCTTTTCGGTAGTTGAATCTGTTAGGTAGTTAAATCTTTTAGATAGTTAAATCTATTAATCTGTTCCTCTCATGGTTTTATACTACTTTGTTGTCATACTTAGAAGGGCTTTCCTTATTCTAGGAGAGTAAAAACATTTATGTTGGCTGCTGGTTTTGTTAATGGCTTCATATTTATGTTGAATTCCATATGCATTAAATAGTTTACTTGGTACGATACTGTACATCAAAAAGTATCTATCTCTAAGATGGGTCTCAATCAATTTAGAAGTTTATTTTGCCAAGGTTAAGGACATGCCCAGAAGACATAAACACAGTCACAGAAACAGTCTGTGGTCTTTGCCTTTCTCCAAAGATGATTTTTGAGAGCTTCATTATTTAAAGGGGAAAAGTAAACTGGAGGGGAAAGAGGAAAGGTATGGGCATCCACGTATTGCAAGAGAAAAGGAGCAGTTGGGGGAATAGTCAATTATGTATTCATCTCATGCTCAGTAAATGAGCACTTCTCATAAGATGAGGTGAACATGAAAGAGCTACCTGTGGAGATATCTACCCCTTTATCTGTAGCTATCTGGTTAGGAACAAAAGGAAAGGGAGCTTCTTGCAAGAGTCAGCTTTCAGCTTAATTTTTTTCTTTTGGCATAATGAATTGAGTGAATTTGGCATACCTTTCACAATATGATGTAAAATTCCACTAGTATTTTTTGCCACCTAGTTAACCTAGTCAACCAGTTTTATCCATGTAAGAGTTACTAATTTTTTCCCCCATTGGTTTAAATATCTTGATCATGTTCCAAATGCTTTTGTTTTAGTTACTGTGATTTCTATGTTGTCCCATTGGTCTCTTTATTTTCATGAAATGAACTGGTTTAGTAAGTATAGTTTTATTATATGTACTTTAGTAATATGGCAATGCAGGTTCCCTCTTACCACTCTTATTTTTAAATTTTTTTGGGGATATTCTCAGCCATTTCTCAGAAATTCACAAAGTTACTGGTACAGTTTAACTTCTAGATCATTATGTCCAGTTGCAACAAAAAAATCTATGTTTTCATAATATTTATAAATGAATTTGGGGGAATTTGATATTTTTATAAGCCTCTTACCTAGAGGCATGATAACGCTTTACTAAAATCTCCTACATCCCTCAGTAACATTTTATAATATTGATTTATATTATGCATTTTGTTATACTTCATCCTAAACATTTTGTGGATTTTGTTGCTGGGAACTTTTTAAAAATTATATTTGCTGACTATTGCTGAAATACAGAAAAAAATATTGCTTTTTATATTGTTTTTAAGTAGTCATCTTTTTATTTCCAGTATCATTTAACATGACTTTTTATTTAACTTAAATATAGTCTTATCAAAGAAAAATTTGGCGAATATATGTCAGGATTTAACTGATATTTTCTATTTCCATTAGATTCTACACTGTGAAGCTAATATTAAAATCAAATCTATAAGACCTAAAATAAAAGAGGCTTGTCCCCTTAATCTGACTTTCAGTGATTGTTTGTAGAGCTATGTATTAAAAAGTCAATATTTATATTGTATGCTCTGTCAGACTAAGGATGCTAATTGTATTTTCTTCTCTTGGAATTAAGTCTTATTTTAAAATGATTTCTGTCTTTCCTCCCTACTTGCTGCCTGGGGGATATATTTGTATGTGTCATTAGATGGAATTGGCAAGTTATAGTCCTATTAAAGTTACCTTTAAAAACCTGATTAGGTAACACTCTAAAATTGTTACGTGATCTTCTTGCTGGGTCTTAGCTAGTATTTCTTAAATTGCTACTAAAATAGGACAATTAAGGGATAGACAAAAGAATGCTAGGACTCAAGCCTGGGGATTATAGTGTTACTCTACGTCATTGCCTTCTGGCATAATGAAAGTGTGAGTTGGACGTGTTTGCAAATTACCACAGCTATTAAATTTTAAATATGAAAAAAACCCCTTAGATTAGTTTACATTTATATGGCGCTGAAATTGTTATTATTATTTTTTCTTTTTCTTTTCTTTTTTTTATTATACTTTAAGTTCTAGGGTACATGTGCACAATGTGCAGGTTTGTTACGTGGTATACATGTATCACATTGGTTTGCTGCACCCATCAACTCTTTACATTAGGTATTTCTCCTAATGCTATCCCTCCCCTAGTCCCCCAACCCGCTGACAGGCCCTGGTGTATGATGTTCCCTGCCCTGTGTCCATGTGTTCTCATTGTTCAGTTCTCACCTATGAGTGAGAACATGCGGTATTTGGTTTTTTGTCCTTGTGATAGTTTGCTGAGAATGTGATAGTTTCCAGCTTCATCCATGTCCCTGCAAAAGACATGAACTCATCCTTTTTTATGGCTGCATTGTATTCCATGGTGTATATGTGCCACATTTTCTTAATCCAGTCTATCATTGATGGACATTTGGGTTGGTTCGAAGTCTTTACTATTGAGAATAGTGCTGCAATAAACATACATGTGCATGTGTCTTTATAGTAGCATGATTTATAATCCTTTGGGTATATACCCAGTATAGGATTGCTGGGTCAAATGGTATTTCTAGATCCTTGAGGAATCGCCACACTGTCTTCCACAATGGTTGAACTAATTTACACTCCCACCAACAGTGTAAAAGTTTTCCTGCTTCTCTACGTCTTCTCCAGTATCTGTTGTTTCCTAACTTTTTAATGATTGCCATTCTAACTGGTGTGAGATGGTATCTCATTGTGGTTTTGATTTGCATTTCTCTGATGACCAGTGATGATGAGCATTTTTTCATGTGTCTGTTGACTGCATAAATGTCTTCTTTTGAGAAGTGTCTGTTCATTTCCTTTGCCCACTTTTTGATGGGGTTGTTTGTTTTTTTCTTGTAAATTTAAGTTCTTTGTAGATTCTGGATATTAGCCCTTTGTCAGATGGGTAGATTGCAGAAATTTTCTCTCATTCTGTAGGTTGCCTGTTCACTCTGATGGTAGTTTCTTTTGCTGTGCAGAAGCTCTTTAGTTTAATTAGATCCCATTTGTCTATTTTGGCTTTTGTTGCCATTGCTTTTGGTGTTTTAGTCATGAAGTCTTTGTCCATGCCTATGTCCTGAATGGTATTGCCTAGGTTTTCTTCTAGTGTTTTTATGGTTTTAGGTCTTACATTTAAGTCTTTAAAACATCGTGAGTTAATTTTTGTATAAGGTGTAAGGAAGGGATCCAGTTTCAGCTTTCTACATATGGCTAGCCAGTTTTTGCAGCACCATTTATTGAATAGGGAATCCTATCTCTATTTCTTGTTTTTGTCAGGTTTGTCAAAGATCAGATGGTTGTAGATGTGTGGTGTTATTTCTGAGGCCTCTGTTCTGTTCCATTGGTCTATATATCTGTTTTGGTACCAGTACCATGCTGTTTTGGTTACTGTAGCTTTGTAGTATAGTTTGAAGTCAGGTAGTGTGATGCCTCCAGCTTTGTTCTTTTTGCTTAGGATTGTCTTGGCAATGCGTGCTCTTTTTTGGTTCCATATGAATTTTAAAGTAGTTTTTTCCAATTGTGTTAAGAAAGTCATTGGTAACTTGATGGGGATGGCATTGAATCTATAAATGACCTTGGGCTGTAATGGCCATTTCCATGATATTGATTCTTCCTATCCATGAGCATAGAATGTTCTTCCATTTGTTTGTGTCCTCTTTTATTTCTTTGAGTAGTGGTTTGTAGTTCTCCTTGAAGAAGTCTCTCACATCCCTTGTAATTGGATTCCTAGGTATCTTATTCACTTTGTAGCAATTGTGAATGGGAGTTCACTCATGATTTGGCTCTCTGTTTGTCTATTATTGGTGTATAGGAATGCTTGTGATTTTTGCACATTAATTTTGTATCTTGAGACTTTGCTGAAGTTGCTTATCAGCTTAAGGAGACTTTGGGCTGAGATGATGGGGTTTTCTAAATATACAATCATGCCATCTGCAAACAGGGACAATTTGACTTCCTCTTTTTCTAATTGAATACCTTTTATTTATTTCTCTTGCCTGATTGCCCTAGCCAGAACTTCCAACACGATGTTGAATAGGAGTGGTGTGAGGGGGCATCCTTGTCTTGTGCTGGTTTTCAAAGGGAATTTTTCCAGTTTTTGCCCATTCAGTATGATATTGGCTGTTGAGTTTGTCATAAATAAGTCTTATTATTTTGAGATACATTCCATCAATACCTAGTTTATTGAGAGTTTTTAGCATGAAGGGCTGTTGAATTTTATCAAAGGCCTTTTCTGTATCTATTGAGATAATCATGTGGTTTTTGTCATTGGTTCTGTTTATGTGATGGGTTACACTTATTGATTTGCATATGTTGAACCAGCCTTGCATCCCAGGGATGAAGCTGACTTGATCGTAGTAGATAAGCTTTTTGATGTGCTTGCTGGATTCAGTTTTCCATTATTTTATTGAGGATTTTCGCATTGATATTCATTAGGGATATTGGTATAAAATTCTCTTTTTTTGTTACGTCTCTGCCAGGCTTTGTATCAGGATGATGGCTGGCATCATAAAATGAGTTAGGGAGGATTCCCTCTTTTTCTACTGATTGGAATAGTTTCAGAAGGAATGGTACCAGCTCCTCTTTGTACCTCTGGTAGAATTCAGCTGTGAATCCCTCTGGTCATGGACTTTATTTGGTTGATAGGCAATTATTGTCTCAATTTCACAACCTGTTATTGATCTATCAGAGATTCAACTCTTCCTGGTTTAGTCTTGGTAGGGTATATGTGTATGTGTCCAGAAATTTATCCATTTCTTCTAGATTTTCTAGTGTATTTATGTAGAGGGGTTTATAGTATTCTCTGATGGTAGTTTGTATTTCTGTGGGATCGGTGGTGATATCCCTTTTATCATTTTTTATTGCGTCTATTTGATTCTTCTCTCTTTTCTTCTTTATTAGTCTTGCTAGCGGTCTATCAATTTTGTTGATCTTTTCAAAAAACCAGCTCCTGGATTCACTGATTTTTTGAAGGGTTTTTTTATGTCTCTATCTCCTTCAGTTCTGCTCTGATCTTAGTTATTTCTTTTGGATGTGTTTGCTCTTGCTTCTCTAGTTCTTTTAATTGTGATGTTAGGGTGTTAATTTTAGATCTTTCCCACTTTCTCTTGTGGGCATTTAGTGTATATAAATTTCCCTCTACACACTGCTTTAAATGTGTCCCAGAGATTCTGGTATGTTGTGTCTTTGTTCTCATTGGTTTCAAAGAACGTCTTTATTTCTTCTTTCATTTCATTATGTACCCAGTAGTCATTCAGGGGCAGGTTGTTCAGTTTCCATGTATTTGTGCGGTTTTGAGTGAGTTTCTTAATCCTGAATTCTAATTTGATTGCACTGTGGCCTGAGAGACAGATTGTTGTGATTTCTGTTCTTTTACATTTGTTGAGAAGTGTTTTACTTCCATTTATGTGGTCAATTTTCGAATAAGTGCGATGTGATGATGAGAAGAATGTTTGTTCTGTTCATTTGGGGTGGAGAGTTCTGTAGATGTCTATTAGGTTCACTTGGTGCAGAGCTGAGTTCAAGTCCTAGATATCCTTGTTAACCTTCTGTCTCGTTGATCTGTCTAATATTGACAGTGAGGTGTTAAAGTCTTCCATTATTATTGTGTGGGAGTCTAAGTCTCTTTGTAGGTCTCTGAGGACTTGCTTTATGAATCTGAGTGCTCCTGTGTTGGGTGCATATATATTTAGGATAGTTAGCTCATCTTGTTGAATTGATCCCTTTACCATTATATAATGGCCTTCTTTGTCTCTTTTGATCTTTGTTGGTTTAAAGTCTGTTTTATCAGAGACTATGATTGCAACCCTTGCCTTTTTTTGTTTTCCATTTGCTTGGTAGATCTTCCTCCATCCCTTTATTTTGAGCCTATATGTGTCTCTGCATGTGAGATGGGTCTCCTGAATATAGCACACTGATGGGTCTTGACTCTTTATCCAATTTACCAGTCTGTGTCTTTTAATTGGAGCATTTAGCCCATTTACATTTAAGGTTAATATTGTTATGTGTGAATTTGATCCTGTCATTATGATGTTGCCTGGTTATTTTGCCTGTTAATTGATGCAGTTTCTTCATAGCATCAATGGTCTTTGCAATATGGCATGTTTTTGCAGTGGCTGGTACCTGTTGTTCCTTTCCATGTTTAGTGCTTCCTTTAGGAGCTCTTGTAAGGCAGGCCTGGTGGTGACAAAATCTCTCAGTATTTACTTGTCTGTAAAGGATTTTATTTGTCCTTCACTTATGAAGCCTAGTTGGGCTGGATATGAAATTCTGGATTGAAAATTCTTTTCTTTAAGAATGTTGAATATTGGCCCCCACTCTCTTCTGGCTTGTAGGGTTTCTGCCGAGAGATCTGCTGTTAGTCTAATGGTCTTTCCTTTGTGAGTAACCTGACCGTTCTCTCTGGCTGCCCTTACCATTTTTTCCTTCATTTCAGCCTTAGTGAATCTGAAAGTTATGTGTCTTGGGATTGCTCTTCTTGAGGAGTATCTTTGTGGTGTTCTCTGTATTTCCTGAATTTGAATATTGGCCTGCCTTGCTAGGTTGCGGAAGTTCTCCTGGATAATATCCTGAAGAGTGTTTTCTAACTTGGTTTCATTCTCCCCGTCACTTTCAGGTACACCAGTCAAACGTAGATTTGGTCTTTTTACATAATCCCATATTTCTTGGAGGCTTTGTTCATTTCTTTTTACTCTTTTTTCTCTAATCTTGTCTTCTCACTTTATTTAATTAATTTGATCTTCAATCACTGATACCCTTTTTTCCACTTGATCGAATTGGCTGTTGACGCTTGTGCATGTGTCATGAAGTTCTTGTGCTGTGGTTTTCAGCTCTGTCAGGTCACTTAAGGTCTTCCCTACACTGTTTATTCTAGTTAGCCATTTGTCTAACCTTTTTTCAAGGTTTTTAGCTTCCTTGCAATGGGTTTGTTATTACTGACCTTCAGAAGCCTACTTCTGTCAACTAGGCAAAGTCGTTCTCCATCCAGTTTTGTTCTTTTGCTGGCAAGGGGCTGTGATCCTTTGCAGGAGAAGAGGTGCTCTGGTTTTTGGAATTTTTAGCTTTTCAGGTCTGGTTTCTCCCCATCTTTGTGGTTTTATCTACCTTTGGTCTTTGATGTTGGTGACCTACAGATGGGGTTTTGGTGTGGATATCCTTCTTGCTGATGTTGATGCTATTCCTTCCTGTTTGTTAGTTTTCCTTCTAACAGGCCCTTCAGCTGCAGGTATGTTGGAATTTGCTGGAGGTCCATTCCAGACCCTGTTTGCCTAGGTGTCACCAGCGGAGGCTGCAGAACAGCAAGTATTACAGAACAGCAAATATTGCTGCCTGATCCTTCCTCTGGAAGCTTCATCCCAGAGGGGCACCCAACTGTATGAGGTGTCTGTTGGCCCCTACTGGGAGGTGTCTCCCAATCAGGCTACACGGGGATCAGGGACCCACTTGAAGAGGCACTCTGTTTGTTCTCAGAGCTTGAATGCCATGCTGGGAGAACCACCGCTCTCTTCAGAGCTGTCAGTCAGGGACGTTTAAATCTGCAGAGGTTGTCTGCTGCCTTTTTTTCAGCTGTACCCTGCCCACAGAGGTGGAATCTATAGAGGCAGTAGGCCTTGCTGAGCTGCGGTGGGCTCTGCCCAGTTCGAGCTTCCCAGCCGCTTTGTTTACCTACTCAAGCCTCAGCAATGGCAGACACCCCTTCCCCCGTGAGGCTGCAGCCTCCCAGGTTAATCTCAGACTGCTGCAGTAGCAGTGAGCAAGGCTCCGTGGGCGTGGGACCCGCTGGGCCAGGCACAGGAGGTAATCTCCTGGTTTTCCGGTTGCTAAGACCATGGGAAAAGTGCAGTATTTGTGCGGAAGAGTACTGTTTTTCCAGGTACAGTCTGTCACAGCTCCCTTTGGCTAGGAAAGGGAAATCCCCCGATCCCTTACACTTCCCAGGTAAGGCAACACCCTTCCCTGCTTTGGCTCGCCCTCCCTGGGCTGCATCCACTGTTCAACAACCAGTCCCGATGAGATGAACCAGGTACCTCAGTTGGAAATGCAGAAATCTACCCCTCTTCTGTGTCAATCTTGTTGATCTCACTGGTTGCTGCAGACCAGAGCTGTTCCTATTTAGCCATCTTGGAAGCAACTGAAATTGTTATTTTTATGTGTTCTCTGTTTCGCTTCCTCACCAAGACTCTAAACTCTGGATGGAAGTATATCTCTTGTTTATAATTCCCGATAATCTTAGTATAATGCCTTACACACAACGACCATTGTATTGTGACCAATGGAGTAGTAAAAATTGGAAAAGATTTTCAATAAATATTATGTACAATGAATGCACATATGTGTTTACGTGTATATGTACAAGTGAAAGTTACCAAAGATGATTATAGGTCAGCAGTGACTAAAGGTGACTAATATCACCTAATGACTAAATATGACTTGCTAGGGATAGGAAAATCAGCATCTTACCCATTTCCTGCCAGACTCAAGGTGAATAAGGGAAAGCTAAAAGATTGCCTTGCCCTAGGAAACAAGGTTAAGACCAAGTTACTAGGCTTATGGTGGTTATAAACCTACAAATATTCTGAGTAGACAAAGTCTGTTTGACATCCCCATATGGATATTCAATGGGCATTTCAAACTTAATGCATTAAAAACAAACATCTTAATTTCCCATTGCTCCAACCTCCCTTTATTCATTTAACATATATTTATTGAAGGGCTACTATGTGGCAGGTACTGTTTTAGTGCTTGGAATGTCCATCAATGGGCATAACAAAGATCTTTGCCTTTGTGTTTATAATCTGGCAGGAAGAAACAGGCAGTAAATAATAAACATCATAGGTGAATTGTTAAGAGTTGTAGAAAAAGCAACAAGGTAGAAAAAGGGTAAGAGGAACTGGGAGTGCTGGTGGGATGGGCTTGGGGATAGTGATGGAGAGATGTAAGTAGCAACTTCAAATGGGGAGGTCAGGATGACTTGACTTCATTGTCAGGTTGAAACTGGAGTGAAGAGCTGGAGTTGAGGGAGTTAGTCAAGTAATAAGGATATCCGGGGGAAGAGCATTCCAGCAAAGGGAACAAGTAGAGTAAAGTCAGGAGGTACTTAAGAGTATCCAGTGAACAGCAAGGAGGCCGTGTGTCTGGTGCAGAGCCAATGATGGGGAGAGTATAAAAGGAGGTTTAGGAAGGAAGGCTGGGTGATGGGGGTCAAATCATACAGGGCCTTAGGCCACTGAAAAGACTTTGGCCTTTAGTCTGAGTGAAGTACAGGGAGTCTCTGAACTGGTTTGAACAGAGAAATAACATCTGATTTGCATTTTAACAGAATTACTCTGGCATCTCCGTTGAGGAAACGGGCAAGGGCAGGAACAGGGGAACCTCTGAAGAGTGATTGCAGAGGCCTGGCATAGTGGCTCATGCCTGTAATTCCAGCACTTTGGGAGGCTGAGGCAGGCGGATCATGAAGTCAGGAGATCGAGACCATCCTGGCCAACATGGTGAAACCCTGTCTCTACTAAAAATACAAAAAATTAGCCAGGCATGGTGGTGGGCGCCTGTAGTCCCAGCTATTCGGGAGACTGAGGCAGGAGAATGGTGTGAACCCGGGAGGCAGAGCTTGCAGTGAGCTGAGATTGCGCCACTGCACTCCAGCCTGGGTGACAGAGCGCGACTGTCTCGACAACAACAAAAAAAGAGTGATTGCAGAAATACATGCAGAGAAATGGCAGTGGTTTGTACAGGGCCACAGCAATGGAGATGAGGATAAATTTTTTGATTCTGAATATATTTTGAAGTTAGAGTCAGCATGGATTTCTGACACTTTGGATATAAAATGTGAATCCAAGGCTTTTTGCCTGAGCAACTGTTTAATAGAAGGATGAAAGTGCCATTAACTGCAGTGGGAAAGACTGTGGGTGGAGCAGGTTTGGAGAAGATGAGTAGTTCAGTTTTGGATATGTTAAGTTTGTGATATCCAAGTAAAGATTTTGAATAGGCAGTTGGATGTACAAGTCTGGAATCTGGGAAGAAGTCCAGGCTGGAGACAGAAATTTGAGAGTCGTTACCCTGTAGATCATGTTTAAAACCACAGGACTGTATGAGTTTCATTATACCAAGGAAATAAGCAGTAAGAGAAGAGGATCAAAGGCAGAACCTTAGGGATGCCACCTCTGTTGCCTTTGTTCTTTTTCATCTTTTCAGTAAATGGCACTACTATCTCCCTGATTTCTGAAGCCTAAAATCTAGAAGTCATCCTTGATTTCTTCCTTCTATATCCAGACCTGTCCTCTTTGTCTCCACTACCACCAGCCTAGTCCAAGTCACCCTTATCTTCTAATTCATCTCCATACTTCCTCATTTGCCCCCCTACAGTCATTTTCCATCCAGCAGTCAGAATGATCTTGACAGAATGAAGGTAATTCCAATTGTATCACACCTCTGTGCAAAACCTACAAAACTTTGACAGTGTTCTGCATAGCAAACATTGTGAATGAATGTTCTGACTCACAAATCAGTGTGAAATATTGTCAAACATGAAACAACAGAGTGAAAAGGCAGCCTACAGAAAGGAAAAAATATTTTTGCCCTAATAAAATATTAACCCCCTAAAAATATCCAGAATATATAAAGAACTCCTACAACATAACAATAAAAAACAAATAATCTAATTTAAAAATGGGCAAAGGACTTAAATGGACATTTCTCTAAAGAAGATATACACACGGCCAACAAACATTGAAAAGATGCTCTACATCATGAATCATCACATACCCATATTCATTGCAGCATTATTCACAATTACCAAGAGGTGGAAGCAACTAAATGTCAGTTGACAGATGAGTGGATAAAGAAAAGTTTGTATACTCAAAAAATGGAATCTTATTCAACCTTAAAAAAGAAGGAAATCCTATCATATGCTGTAACATCGCTGAACCTTAGGGATATTATGCTAAGTGAAATAAGCCAAAAAGACAAAATACTGCATGATTTCAGTTATATGAAGTATCTGAAGTAGTCAAACTCTTAGAAACAGAAAATAGAAGAGTAGTTGCCAGGAGCTGGGGAGAGTGGCAAAAGGGAGTTGTTTATAATGGATATGGAGCTTCATTTTTTGTGAGATGAAAATGTTCTAGAGCTCTATTGCACGACAATGTGAATATAGTTAACACGATTGTACTGTACATGTAAAAATGGTTAATATGGTGAATTTTGTATTGTGTGTTCTTTAGGGCAATAAAACAAAAACCAAATCCCTCCTGTGGTTCCTACTGCAGTTAGAATAAAATCCCCAACTTCTTACCCTAGCTGCCAAAGCTGTTTATGATCTTGTTTTGCCAGAATCCCTCAACCTCATCTTGTGCCATTCTTCCCTTGTCTGTTATTGTCCAGCCACAGTAGCTTTCTTTCTATTCCTTACACTCACCAAACTTTTCCCCTGCCTTTGGAATGTTCTTCCTGCTGACTTTTACCAGGCTGGCTACATCTTGTTTTTTCAGATCTTGACTTAATATTACCTCCTCATGAAGCCTTTTTGTGACTACCTAGTCTCTAGTTGCCACCAATCACTAGCTATATCATGTCACTGTACTTAAATTTCTAGGCTGGGTGCGGTGGCTCACACCTGTAATCCCAGCACTTTGGGAGGCTGAGGCAGGTGGATCACGAGGTCAAGAGATGGAGACCATCCTGGCCAACATGGTGAAACCCCATCTCTACTAAAAATACAAAAAAGTAGCTGGGTGTGGTGGCGTGAGCCTGTAGTCTAGCTACTCAGGAGGTTGAGGCAGGAGAATTGCTTGAATCTGGGAGGTGGAGGTTACAGTGAGCCAAGATCATGCCACTGTACTCCAGCCTGGCATCCGAGTGAGACTCAGTCTCTAAAACAAACAAACAAACAAACAAAATTCTGCATAGCACTTCTCACTATCTGATATTTTTCTTATTTATATTTGTTTACTGTCTGCTTCCCCTATATAATAATTTTATAAGTTTTTTATATTTTAGAATTTAAAGTTTTTAAACTTTAAAAGAATGTTATGAGAAAGCAGGGACCTTGTCTGTTTTGTTCATCACCGTATCCCAAGCACCTAGAATAGTGCCTGGCATATAGTAGGTGCCCAATAAATATTTGCTGAATGAAAACTGAGCTTCCTATTCTTAAATGATCATCTCTTGAAAAGGACTACTCTTCTCCCCAAGCTCTAGATCTGTCTTTTTGAATTCCTTCTTGGGTATTTCTGTCTAAATATTCTACAGATACCTCGAATTCAACATGTCCCTTTCTGCTCAGTTACTCTTGCAGACCTTATTTTTTCTCTGTTAATGGCATTATCATTAGCCTGATTGATCAGGCCAGAGGTCCTCTTTGATTCCTTTCTTTCTCTCAACTCCCACTATCTATCAGATCCTGTATCTTATCTCACATCTTTCCCTTTTCTTCCACACAGTTGCCACCACAACATTTTAGGCCTAATTACTTTTTACTTGGATCATTGTAAGAAACTGCCTGACTGGGCTTTTTGCTTCCAATCCTGCACACTTTTCCAGACCGTACTATCTTCTATTCATCATGCTACTTTTCTATTCAAAACTAACAGACGAGATGTCATTTTTTTATGCCTTGGAAAGCCATGGAAACGTTTATCCTCAGCCTCCTTTAGACCCCAGTTACCTTTCCAGCCTCACCATTCAAGACACCCCTGCAGCTCTGTGCTCCTGCCCTCATTCTGTGGCCTTATCAGCGTCATAACTGGTGGTCAGCATACACCAGCAGCCTCCACCTTTACAAAGCCATTTCCCCTGACTACAGTGCTCCTGAACCCCAACATCTCTTTGGCTGACTCATAGTTTTGTCTTTAAGATCTAACTAAAAAACTGCCTCCCCAAGAAGCCTTTACAGATCTTCCCTCAACTCCAAAATTGAAATTAGTGGCATAGACCCATAATATCTCTATTATTAATATCATTTTTTTTTCTTTTTTTTTCCAAGATAGGATCTTACTTTGTTACCCAGACTGGAGTGCAGTGGTGCAATCTTGGCTCACTGCAGCCTTGACCTCCTGAGCTTAAGCGATCCTCGCACCTCAACCTCCTGAGTAGCTGTGATGACAGGCATGTGTCACCATGCCCAGCTAATTTTTTTGTATTTTTTTGTAGAGATGGGGTTTTGCTGTGTTACCTAGGCTGGTCTCGACCTCCTGAGCTCAAGAAATCTGCCCAGCCTCCCAAAATATTTATTGAGCACCTACTATATGCTAGGCACTATTTTAGGTACTGCCCTCAGCCTCCCAAAGTGTTAGGATTACAGGCATGAGCCACCTCGCCCAGCCTATTATCATTTTTTAAATTGTGGTAAAGTATACATAATATAAAATTTACCATTGTAACTATTTTTAAGGGTACAATTCCCTGTCATTAAGTGCATTTACATTGCTATACAACATTCACCACTCTCCTCTACTATCATATTTAATTATTTATGGATGTGGTTGTCCCCTCCTCTGATTGGAAACAAACGCTTGGCATTATTTGTAAGTGCTGAATTAACATGGATGAACATGAATATAATCAGATCATCTCCTGAGATGAGACGTCACGTTACCAGCATCCTTGTGATCCTGCTTAGTTAACTTTAGGATTGTGTTCAGTTTTCTTCTTTGTATTTATTCAAAATGGCATTGGTTAGAGTTCCTGGAATCCTGGATTTTTAAAGGTTCTTTGCCCAATTTCTTCTTTAGAAGTTTTTGATGCTTTACACTTAACCTAACTTTTTTGTCTTACCGGTATCTATCCTATAAATATGCCAGTGAAATGGAGCATATTGCGTTAGGTAAGGTGTGCATATTTCAAGAACTAGATGTGTTTCAAAGCACGTAATGAAACTTCAGCGAAAATGAGGTTAAGAGTTTAGCTCCAATAATATTGCTACGATTTTATTTCTGTCAAAGTTTTGTTATTTTTGCTATATTGTTTGCTTTTCTTCAATGTTTTATAAGCCCCTATTCTTTGATGAACTCCTAATAAGCTGTGCTTAAAACTATGACATTGACCTTTCTCCAGAAACAGGTTTCAGAATTGTCTGTTTTTCACATTCTCTCCCTGCCTTTTCTCTTGTAATCAAATCAGCATGTTTTTGTTTTTGTTTTGGAGATGGAGTCTCACTCTGTTGTCCAGGCTGGAGTGCAGTGGCACTATCTCTGCTAATTGCAACCTCTGCCTCCTGGGTTCAAGCAATTCTTCTGCCTCAGCCTCGCCAGTAGCTGGGACTACAGGCATGTGCCACCACACCCAGCTAATTTTTTGTATTTTTAGTAGAGACAGGGTTTCACCATGTTGCCCAGGCTAGTCTCGAACTCCTGAACTCAGGCAATCTGCCCTTCTCCACTTCACAAAGTGCTAGGATTACAGGCATGGGCCATTGTGCCTGGCCCAAATCAGCATGTGTTTTTAAACATCATAGAATGCGAGGGTTGGAAGGGTCTTTTGTGATCAGCTAACATTCACTTTGCATATAACTAACTAACTAACTAACTAACTAACTAACTAACTAACTAACTAAATAAAGACCCATGTTAATGCCAAAGAGTTCTCATCTAGTAAGTGGCAGAAGAATCTATGATGGAAGCATATCTTTTGGTGCTGTCAATGAAAGGGAAGTTATTCTCCCTCCTGATCTGAAGGGTCCTGTGTGACATCATCTGAGATGCACTGGGGGTTGAGGAAAGAGGACCCTTAAAATCTACATTTGCGCTTTGCAAGAGCAAGGCAAGATCATAGAGAAGTTACACATGCTCCTTTCTTCACTTTTTAGTCTTTATCCACTAAAAACAAGATGTGAGAAAATCAAGTGACAAGAATGATAGGGTGAATGATAGGCTCTCAACAAAATGCGTGTGTGGGCTTATATAGGTATAAACGTGGTGAAGGTCATAGACCATGGATACTTATTCCCTTTTAAGTTCCACCTTCCATTTAACACATTTTGAAAGAATTTATTGTGTCTTATTTTCCCCTTTGTGCCCCACTTTTCGTATCTGTAAAATGGATGAAATAGTAGTATCTGAAATAGTACATACAATTGCTGTAAAGATTAAATGCTAATACACATAAAGCTCTTAGAACAGGTCTGGTATATAGTAAACACTCAAAGCTATTATCGTTATTGTTACTGGTATTAACTGATATCTTTGTACTTTTCATAACTGCTCATTCTATTAATTAAATGTATTTTTCACTATATGTTCTTTTTCAATGTATATTCCTTGTAACCTTCCTTCTTAGCCTCCACTATAGTTCAGATGCCTTCTCCAATTTCAAACAATTTAATGAAATGAAAAGAAAATTTATACATGCAGAGTTGGCTGGTTTAATTTCTTCAGTCTTTTGGAGGGTGTAATTATTTTCCTTCTGAGAGTAAACTTATTTTTTCCATGTTACAGGTGGTATGCAAGATTACAATTATGTGTGGGCCAACTGTTTTGAGATCACATTAGAACTGTCTTGTTGCAAGTACCCACCTGCTTCACAGCTTCGACAGGAATGGGAGAACAATCGTGAGTCTTTGATCACATTGATTGAAAAGGTAAAAGTAGATGATTGGAAGGTTGGGGTATAGAAACAGGATTAAATAAGGGAGAAATCTGGATGCATGTGAATGACAATCTATACAGTATTAGATGTCCTTTATCTGTTTTTACTACTTAAGATTATAAATTATCTTTAAAGATTATTAGATTATAATCTATTAAAACATATTCTAGTTCTGCTTCACCTGCCCCTTACCCCCAGCTCTCTGCTCCATAGGGCTTCCTTTGCCTATCTTGGAACACTTACTTGTACAAACTGAAATAATTAGCCAAATTTGTACTTTCAGGTTCTTACAGTGTCATGTGATCGTATTTGCTAGTGAGCCTTTACCACTATATGAACCATGGACATCAGTTTAATTTAAACATCACGCAGACTAATACAGCAATTGGATACACCAGCAATTACACTTTGTTGAGAAAATTAGAAGTCTGGCTTTGAGGAGAGGGAATTTTAAAAGCACCTTACTAGTGTCAAGTTCAGACACATGGCTCAAGTTTAAGGATTTAATACTTCTGTCTGTATTTTATTTAAACTTCAAGGGATTGAAAATGTTTTGGGGGAGAGAGAAGAGTCACTTTATTTTTTAGAAATTCTACTGTCAGTGCAGAAAAAAGTTGTGCCCTCTTGCCTTCTAAATTCATGGTCTCTGAACTTGGATTCTTGTCTTCTTAGGTTCACATTGGAGTGAAAGGATTTGTTAAAGATTCCATAACAGGATCTGGTTTAGAGAATGCAACCATCTCAGTGGCTGGTATTAATCATAATATCACAACAGGCAGATTTGGTGATTTCTACCGATTACTTGTTCCTGGAACTTATAACCTTACAGTAGTTTTAACTGGGTAAGAATTTAGACTATATAGACTCTTAGTTAAAATGTCAAGTCTCTGTTTTATATCTAAGACAGAAATATAGTCTAGTACATGCTGTTTATTTTTTGTGGCTTTTGTTTTTCTTTATTTTCTGATTTTTCTCCTTTTGTAATAAGAAAATACTATTGTGGAGTTTTTTGTCACATAGTCTAATAGTACAATGGGATATGAAGCATAGTTGTAGCAATAAAGGAAGGACAGTTTTTAAAACTTGAAAAGATATTCAGCTGTGTAAAGCATTGCCTTAAAGTTAACTGAATACCAGAGTAGAAGAAACCCAGTGCTCTGTAAATGACACTTTTGAAGAACTGTCTTAACAGCTTTCTAATATATTAAATGAGTGGTTTCCCACCTCCCCTGGAAAGCTTTCTGGAAGCTCACTTTGATAAGGATTTAATTGATAACCTTTAATCTTGAACTTTCGTACTTGAAAAAGAAGTTGGAATGTCAGTTTGATAAGACACTGCAAAGAATTGTATAATTTATCCCTTCTTTGAGTACTGTAGCAGTGGTTACAATGGAGTAACAGCCGCATCTTTCAACATGTTCTTTCCTTTGAATGTAATTTTTTTGGTATACATTCTAGTGTGTGGTACTTGAGAAGATTTGGTAAGAGAAATAGTTGTTTAATCTGGGGTTCTTTGTGAGATAATGTCCTAAAACTCTTAAATGTACACATCTCTATTTAGTTTGAGTTTTGATAGATTGCTAAGCATAAGAAGATGAAAAGGCTTCTGTGCTTTTATAATGTTAAAGCATTGTATGTCTTAACTATAAACTGTTTACTTTTCCAATTTTTTTTTTTTCCAGGTATATGCCATTGACTGTTACTAATATAGTGGTGAAAGAAGGACCAGCCACAGAGGTGGATTTGTCTCTTAGGCCAACTGTAACTTCAGTAATCCCTGACACGACAGAGGCTGTAGCAACTGCTAGCACAGTTGCTATACCTAATATTCTTTCTGGAACATCATCCTCCTACCAGCCAATTCAGCCGAAGGACTTTCACCACCACCATTTCCCTGATATGGAAATCTTCTTGAGAAGGTTTGCCAATGAATATCCTAACATTACCCGGCTTTATTCATTGGGAAAATCAGTAGAGTCAAGAGAACTTTATGTGATGGAGATATCTGATAATCCAGGTGTCCATGAACCAGGTAATTGGTATGGTCTTACACATAATTTCAGTAGTGCCGCTCAAAGCCATGTTCAATATTGCTATGTTTCATCCAGAAAGGTCACCTACAGTTTGTATAACTGGCATTAAGAAAACCTAACTAAAATTAAAATAAAGCAAAAAAGAAAATGTAACCAATCTTTTCCCGGAAAAGAGGAAATCCTTTTGCTAACCCATATTAGGCATGGTATTTAATATGTGCATAGATTAGATTTATTCTGCTAATAGTGTTTATTTATATTATATGGCATATATATGCTTTGAACCTGCTCAGACGTATGTATTAGTAGGGAAACTGCTTTATAAGATGTTTCTGAAGGTTTTTTCTGCCTCCTGTGCCAAAATACATGTTTAAAAAATTTTTAGTACAGGATTTATATATGTTGGGGAAAAAAACAGAGTCCATGATGATTAAAAAGGAAAAAAGCCTTCCATGTAATTACTTTGTTTTCAGGTGAACCAGAATTTAAGTACATTGGAAATATGCATGGAAATGAAGTGGTTGGAAGAGAACTGCTGTTGAACCTCATCGAATACCTTTGTAAGAACTTTGGAACAGACCCTGAAGTCACAGATTTGGTTCATAGCACTAGAATTCACCTTATGCCATCCATGAATCCTGATGGGTATGAAAAGTCCCAGGAAGGTAAAGAATAGCTATTAATTCTTAATCATTTGATCATCATATAGAATGATTATTTCGATGTAGAACAGAATTTGAACTGGTTCTTTCGGAATTTCTTCCTATTTTTTTTCCTTATAATTTATGATTGATTTTAGCTCTTGTATTCTTATATGATGATCTGGTCTGTTCAGCAATTATGTGATCAAATTTATATATTTAGTGGTGTTTTCCACTTGGTAATGGTTCTTATTTACTAGAAATAGAATATAAGACTTTTACAAATTGTTTTATTTCAGCAATGGTTCTGTTGACAAAGAGTCAAACTCTGTAAGATATTTGAAGAGATTTATTCTGAGCCAAATGTGAGTGACCATGGCCCATGACACAGCCCTCAGACCCTGACGACATGTGTTCAGGGTAGTCAGGGTGCAGCTTGGTTTTATACATTTTAAGAAGACATGAGATATCAATCAAACACATTTAAGATATACATTGGTTTGGTCCAAAAAGGGGGCGAGGGTTGAAAGAGTTATTATCAATTGAAAGGAATGTCTGGGTTAGGATAAGAGGTTGTAGTTACCAAAGTTTGATCATGTAGATGAAGCCTCCAGGTAGCAGGCTTCACAGAGAATAGATTGTAAATATTTCTTATCAGACTTAAGGCCTCTGTTGGTATTAAATGTTGATTGGCTTTTCCTGATTTCCAAAAGAGAGGAGGCATAATGAGGCATGTCTGACCCCCATTTCCCTTTATGGCCTGAACCAGTCTTTCAGGTTAACTTTGGAGTGCCCTGGTCAAGAGGAGGGAATCTATTCAGATAGGCCCTGCCTATTGAGCAGGGCCTTAGAATTTTATTTTGGGTTAAAGTTCTTATTAAATCATTATTTTGGGAACCTTATTTCATAAGTGAAAAATCAAACCAGATATCTCTCTGAGCCAGTGACTCTGTTTTGACTCTTAGTTCTACTCCCTGTGCATGTTCCAGACTTGCTAATTTATTGACTTCCCAATTTCTTTGCCTTCTCTGGGCAAGCCCATCTTTCCTGGGGCATTATAGTATGGGCTGGGACAGCAGACCCTTATACACAACACTAGGGGAGTGAGAGTTCATCTTTTCCCAGCCCATGATTTCTTCCAGCCAATGATATCTATCAGGCCCCACAGTATAATATGGAGCCTCATGACTTATTACTAGCACTGACCTGGCCATTGGGAGGATCAGTTGGTCATTAGTTGGTCATTAGTACCCAGGAGTTGGTCATTAGTACCCAGAAGCTCTCTTGAACAAATGGGCACAAGATCTTACTTATATATGTATATATTTCAGATTTTTCCCCCTAAGGTTCTCATTCTCTGTCAGTGCCACAAATCTCTCCTACATACTCCCCAGACCTTTCTGAAAGGTGGAACTAATTACACTAGTAAGCACTCCAGTTTCCTTCCGTCTCTTGCAATTTTTCTCATTATAATGACAATAGTAAGGCTCCTACTCCCTATTAAAATGGAATATGCACAGTTAAGCTTAAATTGAACTTTCTCCTCCATCAGGTTAAACTTCCAGCTGTGTTCTTGGCTGACTTTACCTTTTTGTGATCACTTTAATGTGAGCATATCACAATTTTCTTTTCATTTGGTCTATTTCTTACAATGTCTTAGTGAGCTTTATACAAGCACACAGAGGAGTGTAGAGTTCCTGGCCAGGCGCAGTGGCTCACGCTTATAATCCCAGCACTTTGAGAGGTCGAGGTGGGTGGATCATTTGAGGCCAGGAGTTCAAGAGCAGCCTGGCCAACATGGTGAAACCCTGTTTCTACTAAAAATACAAAAAATTAGCTGGACGTGGTGGCACACACCTGTAATTCCAGCTACTTGGGGGGCTGAGGCACAAGAACTGCTTGAACCCGGGAGGTGGAGGTAGCAGTGAGCCGAGATGGCGCCACTGCACTATAGTCTAGGCCACAGAGTGAGACTCTGTCTCAAAAAAAAAAAAAAGAACAAAGAGTATAGAGTTCCCCTCTGATCAGTAATTTCCATTCAACATTGTGATCATGTCATTATATGTGGATTAGTGACACTTAAACAGTGCTTTAATATAATTTGTCTAATTGGAATTTTTTTCCTCCCAGATTATGAGCAGAGGACAAAAATAAAACGATAATGGTTTTACCTTTCTGTTCAAAATATCTGGAAGAGATAGTTTTTAAACACGCAGTGTGAAAAAGATGTGTTTTCATTGTAATGCCCGGCCAGGCACTGTGGCTCACGCCTGTAATTCCAGCACTTTGGGATGCTGAGGCGGGTGGATCACAAGGTCAGGAGTTTGAGACCAGCCTGGCGAACATGGTGAAATCTCATCTCTACTAAAAATACAAAAAATTAGCTGGGCGTGGTGGTGCACACCTGTAATCCCAGCTACTGGCGTGGCTGAGGCAGGAGAATCGCTTGAACCTGGGAAGCAGAGGTTGCAGTAAGCCGAGATTGCGCCATTGCACTCCAGCCTGGGCAACAAGGCGAGACTCCATCTCAAAAAAAAAAAAAAAGTAATGCCTGATAGGTTCTTCCTGCCTGCTACACAGGCAAAACAGTGCATTGAGACCATAGTATCGCATTCAAGAGTTCAATTAATGCAAGGCCAGCCATGCAAGAGAACTGGAGTTATCACTCAAATCAGTCTCCCCGAAGGCTCAGAGATTAGGGTTTTTCAAAGATAGTTTGATGGACAAGGGGCTAGAGAATGGGTTGATTGGTTGGAGATGAAATCATAGGGATGTGGAAAATAGTCCTCATGTGCTGAGTCAGCTTCTGGTTGGGAGCCACAGGACCAGCTGAGTTACAAGTCACTGGTCCTGGTGACGTCAGCTGGTTGTCAGAAATGCAAAAGTCCGAAAAACATCTCAGAAGGCCAATCTTAGGTTCAATAGTGATGTTATCTATAGGAGTAGTTGGGGAAGTTACAAACCTTATAACTTCCAAAATGATGGCTGGTTATCCTTTAATTACACATAGCCAAATTCAGGCCCCTCTTATAATCCCAACCTTGTGACCTTTCATTAGTTTTACAAAGGTGGTTTAGTTTTGGGAAAGGTTGTTATCATCCTTGCTTTAAAATCAAACTGTAAGCTAAATTTCTCCCAAAGTTAGCTTGGCCGATGCCCAGGAATGACCAAGGACAGCTTGGAGGTTAGAAGTAAGGTGGAGTCTGGCCAGGCGTGGTGGCTCACTCCTGTAATCCTAGCACTTTGGGAGGCTGAGGGGGGCGAGTCACCTGATGTCAGGAGTTCAAGACCAGCCTGACCAACGTGATGAAACCCCATATCTACTAAAAAATACAAAAATTAGCCGGGCATAATGACAGGTGCCTGAAATCCCAGCTACTTGGGAGGCTGAGATGCGACAATTGCTTGAACCTGGGAGATGGTGGTTGCAGTGAGCTGAGATTGTGCCACTGCACTCCAGCCTGGGTGGCTGAGTGAGACTGCATCTCAAAAAAAAAAAAAAAAAAAAAAAAAAAATGTGGAGTCAACTATGTCAGATTTGTCCTACTGTGATAATTTTGCAAAGACAGTTTCATAATCGTAGGTGATTGATAATAGTGAAGCCTGATGTGTTCACATTTGCCTTGAGTTAAGGTATCTGAAGTAGTACGTGTTGGAATAAAATAGAAGTGAACATGGCTTATATTCACATCCTTTATCATATCATACAGGAGATTCAATAAGTGTAATTGGCAGAAACAACAGCAACAACTTTGACCTGAACCGAAATTTCCCAGACCAGTTTGTTCAGATCACAGATCCTACGCAACCAGAAACTATTGCTGTAATGAGCTGGATGAAGTCCTATCCATTTGTACTTTCAGCAAACCTGCATGGAGGTATGGCAACTTTATATTCTACTAATTAGTTCTTGTTGAGAGCATTTGGAAATCCTGGTGGAATTTTATCTGTTTGTAGTGTTATGCTTTCTTAAAATGAGTATCCTGTTACTGCTTTTATGGCAGACAACAGTAAAGGTCTTTTCTCATTACTTTTTCAGCCAGTGTCCTGGCTATTTCTTTCCTCCTGCTTTCTCTCATTTTTTTCCTCCTCTTCTCTTCTCCTTCTACCCCCATCTCTTCTCTCTACCCTTTTTCCTCTCCTTTCTCACCTACCACTTCTCTCTCTCCCTTCTCTTATCTCCTCTCTCCTTTCTTCTCTGTCTTGTCTTTTTTCTCCTCTCCTCTCCTTCTCCCCCGTCTCTCCCCCTATTCTGCTGTTCCTCCTCCTCTCCTCTTCCTCTCATAGTTCTTCAGGTATTTTGTATTTATCTCTCACGCTGGGAACTTGGTAACATATTCTTTGTCATTAATAAAAATTGATCCAAATGTTTAGTTCTGTTTTCTCCTTGAAGTTTAATAAATTCTTTCATGTAAATTTAGATTTTGGTATTCTCTATTTTTCACTTGGTATGTCCTTAACTGCAGCAAAATAATCACATTTTCAGGTAGTACCTGAGCTCATATACCTCCATATAATTTAGCAGGGATGGATCAGTTGAATAGAATGAGTGTCAAGATTAAAAATCACCACAATGTCCAACTAAGGTTGCGAATAAGAGTGAAGATATCAGTATCCAAGAGAACCAAAATGTGTCCACACATAAACTCACTTGAACAAAATGTTCACTCATTTAATGTACAATGCTCATGTATATGAATGTTCAGTGTACACAAATGTTCATTCAGGATTATTCACAATAACAAAAAAGTAGAAGCAACCCAAACAACCATCATCTGATAAATGGATAAATAAAATGTGGTCTGCCCTTACAATGAATATTATTTGTCTCAAAAAGGAGTCAAGTGCTGATACATGCTATAACATAGATCCTTGAAACCTTATGCTAAGTGACAAAAGCCAGTCATAAGAGACCACATGGCATGTGATTATTATTTTTTTATCAAGTTAATGATTATATTTTAATGAAATTTTTAGAGTAGGCATATCCATAGAGACAGAAAGTAGATTAAAGATTGCATTGGGCTGGAGTGAATAGTGGTAGGAGGTGATAGGGGAGTGACTGCTAGTGGATTCTGGGCTTTCTTTTTGGAGTTATGACAATGCTCTATAACTAGATAGTGGTAGTGGTTGTACAACCCTGTGAATATAAACAACTTTAAATGGGTGAATTGCATGCTATTTGAATTACATCAGTAAAACTGCTAAAAAAAAAAAAAAAAAAAAAAGTGACAAGTATTAGCACCAGGGGCAATGGGGAAGAAATTTAGTTTCAACATTTATTGGAATATCCAGAAGTATCATAGTTGAGCCTTCATGTCATATAGAGTAGCTTGCCATTTTAGAATGACAGTACATACTGATGGATATTTAGATTTAGGAAGTTAATTGAGATTCTCCAAAAATTGCTTTGAAAGATTGCCAATAGTAGAAAAAAGTACTTCTACAGTTGGTAATCATATATTCTTCTCAGAGAGTCAAATAAGAACTGTGAAGTTATACCCTAGTTGGCAAAATAAATTTTTTGTTTCTTTTATTATATTTTATGTGTTTAATGCTGTGTTTGATAGAAGACACTTTTTAGTTAGAGCTTTAAAAATATTCTCATAATAAATCACACATCATGTTGGCTAAATCTAAAAAGTTAATAATAGTTACATTCCAGTGAAAATAAGTCACAGATTTACAGATGTGGTATCCAGACGTTGGCATGGTGAGAGGTAGGAATCTTCAGTTGTGCAGACATTTTTCTTTCCATGACATATTTTGTTTTCTCATCTTAAAATCCTTATTTAAATGGAGTTTGAAATCTTGGCAAAGCAGTTTGAAGGAGAATTTCTTTGTTGCTATACAGGAGTAAAAAACCTCATAGATTCCGTAGCTGGAGCTTGTGAATTAAGGTGATAAAAGACAGATTAAAAGGAAAAAGCATACAAATTTTATTGATGTTTGTATGTGGCACAGGCAACAGGTGATGGGGGAGTTCATAGGAAAGATGTGAAACCCTTAAAAAGCAGTTAGTGTTAAGGACTTAGTGCTCTTATAACAAAGGGTGATACCTTGTGGAAAAGTGACTACGCAAAGGAAAGGGTTTGGACTTCTAAGGGTGATAAATTGTAGGAAAGTGACTAGGAAATATGTGGGGGAAACTAATGAAAGATGAGGGTTATTTCACTAAGGTTTGTTTGTGTCAACTCATCTTGGCATTGATTATCCCATCTCTGATGGTACCAGGAAGGTGCCTTTATCACGTGAAATTTATGCCCAACTTTAGGCAGAAAGGGGGAGGGTAGATAGCCTTTCCTGCATCTGCTGTTTCTCAGTTGCCTTCAGCTCTAAATAATTAATATGCTAAAGAGTCATATTCTGGGGCAGCATGTTCTGATTCCTTTCACTGCCAACTTTATAATTTAGAAGGATCTTGAAAGAAGATAGGGTAAAGCAATATTCTTTTTCATAAATTTTCAAAAATTTTGATACTAATTTTTTTATTGAGGTGAAGTTTACATAATTCCAGTGGCATTTAGTGCATTCATAGTGTTTTGCAACTGCCCCCTCTGTCTTGTTCCAAAACATTTTTATCTCCCCAAAAGGATACCCCACACCCATTTAACAGTGACTCCCCTTTCCTTTCTCCCCTCAAGCTCTGGTAACCACCAATCTTTGTTCTGTCTCTGGGGATTTACCTATTCTGGATATTTCGTGGAAATGGAATCACATAACATATGACCTTTCATGTCTGGCTTCTTTCATTTAGCATAGTGTTTTCAAGGTTCACTCATGTTGTAACATGTATCAGTACTTCATTCCTTTCTATGGTTGAATAATAGTGTATTATATATACATGTGTATATATCAATATCACATTTACTTTATCCATTTACTTACTGATGGACATTTGGGTTGTTTTGACTTTTTGACTACAATGAAAAATTCTTCTATGCCCATTGGCATTCAGATATCTATTTGAGTTCCTTTTTTCTTTTCCCTGTGCCCCCCTTGTTTTGAAACAGAGTCTCACTCTGTTACCCAGGCTGGAATGTAAATGGTGTGATCATGGCTCACTGCAGTCTCAAACTCCTGAGCTCAGGCAATCCTCCCACCTCAGCCTCCCAAGTAGCTGGAACTGCAAGCATGCACCACCACACCTGGCTTATTTTTAATTTTTTGTAGAGACAGGATCTCCCAGTATTGCCCAGACTGATCTTGAATTCCTGGGCTCAAGCAATCCACCTGCCTTGGCCTCCCAAAGTGCTGAGATTATAGGCGTGAACTACTGTACACAGCCCCTGTATTCAGTTCTTTTGGGTGTGCACCTAGGAGTGAAATTGTCATATGGTAATTCCATGTTAAGCTTTTTGAGGAATTGCCGAGGCTGGACTATTTTACATTCCTGCCAGCAATGTATGAGGTTCCAGTTTCTTCCTATCCTCACCACCACTTACTATTTTCTATTTTTATTATTATAGCCATCCTAGTGGGTACCTCATTTTGGTTTTGGTGTGCATTTCTCCAATAACTAATGATGTCGAGGATCTTTTCATGAGCTTGTTGGCCATTTATCTATGTTCTTTGGAGAAATATCTGTTCAAGTCCTTTGCTCAATTTTTAATTGAGTTTTTGTCTTTGTTGTTAAGTCGAAAGAGTTTTTAAATATGTTCTGGATACTTGACCCTTATCAGGCTTGCCAAATATTTTCCCCCATTCTATAGGTTGTCTTTTCTCTTTCTTATGTAAGAGAGAAGAAATCTCTTCTCTTCTTATGCATCTCTTTCTTGATGCATAAAAGTTTTTGATTTTAATGGAATACTATATATCTGTCTTTTTCTTTTGTTGCTAATCCTTTCTGTGTTGATGCTAATTGTTTTTTGAGGTAGACTGTTTGGTAGAAGTACTATACATCTTCTTTTTGGCTTTAGAAAAGTAGCCATTTGAAAGCTATTTTCTCACTCATTCACTTTGATTTTCTATTGAAGAAATTAGTGTAGTTTTCATTTCTGTTGAGGAAATTTTGCTTGGCAAATCTTATTGTTTTCTTTTCTCTGGCAGTATTCTGAAAAGCTTTATGTTAATAATTCATCTTGAAACAGACAACATGATACATTTTCCTCTTTTCCCTTATAGGTTCTTTGGTGGTTAACTACCCTTTTGATGATGATGAACAAGGACTTGCCACATATAGTAAATCACCAGATGATGCTGTGTTTCAACAAATAGCACTTTCTTATTCCAAGGTAGGCTTGTCTTTGAATATAAAATGCTATAAAATTAATTCTTTTATTTAAAAATATGCTTTAAAGTCCTTCAAGACTCAAGTCAAGTGCTTCCATAGTTAAGAAAGCATGACAGCTGTTTCTGAAAAACAGCTTTTTCTCCTGTTTCCCACCTCACTTTTGAATACACTGCATGTCTTTCTCCATTGGCCTTTTATCTGTGGTTTTAGCACAGTGCCTGGAACATATACATGTCAATTTATTTTATTTGACAAATAAGTTATAAGCCCAGTAAAGTAGACCAAGAAAGGGGCTTAATGCATTATAGCTCTGGAGCCAAATCTTGCCCACCACCTGTTTTTGTAAATAAAATTGTATTGACACACAGCCACAGCTATATTTTTATATATTGTGTATGGCTGCTTTCTCCTTCAACATTTCAAAGTAAGTCAGTATAATTTACTATATTAACAAACTAAAGAAGAAAAATCCAGTGATCAAACGGCAAAGTTGAGTAGTTTCAACAAAGACTTTTGCATCTAAAAAGTCTGAAATATTTGCTGTCTGGTTTTTTACAGGAAAAAATTGCCAAACTTTAGTCTAAGGTATTTAAGATCCTATAGTTACATATAGCAAGGAAAAGCAGGCAGAAATTTCTGTATTTTCCAAACTTCCTATAATGAACATGGATTACTCTTACAATCAGGAATGTTAAAATGTGTTGTGTGTGAAAATTTAATTTAAAAATCATTCTTAGGGCCAGGCCTGGTGGCTCATGCCTGGAATCCTAGCACTTTGGTAGGGCAAGGCAGGAGGATTGCTTGAGCTCTCAGGAGTTTGAGACCAGACTGGGCAACATAGCAAGAGCTTGCCTCTACTACAAATAAAAATTGAAAAATTAGCCGGTCATAGTGACACACATTTGTTGTCCCAGCTACTTAGGAGGCTGAGGTGGGAAGATCACTCTGTCCCAGGAGATTGAGGTTGAAGTGAGCTTGATCACAACACTATGCTCTAGCCTGGGTGACAAAGCTGAGACCCTGTCTCAAAAAAATAAAAATTGTCTTAGAAAACATGTTAAAAGTTAAGGCTTGTAAACTGAGCTTGTTAGTTTCAATTTTTGGTGTTACTACTGACTTAGTATTATTATTGGTTATAGGTACTATTATTGGTTATAGGTAATGAATATTATTACTATAACTCTGTACTCTCCAGTCACAGCCCTCTATCCTTTCCCATTCCCTCATTCTCTGCAAATGAATCTTGTGAGATTGTTCAGTTTCTACTGCAGGAGTACAGCTGTTCATTTCACCTTAGAGAATTATTGCCTTCTGTTTGGATATATATGTTTTTTTGAAGTGCATACGTGGAGTAATAAGAGGAGAATGGATAGTGTCCCAACCATCAAAATAAAAATTAAATGGTCAGATTTTGCATATATTGCCATCACATTCTATGCTCATTCTCATGATTTCTGCTTTTCCCCTTCATTTTGGCTTCTAGTTCCTTATCTTCTCTTTGTTTTCTTAGACCATTAACCCTTTTGATTTGGTTTACCTTTCTCTGTAGCCTAGACCCATGGACATACCTTTTCAATGATTCTCCTAAGGCTCTTGTACACCCCTTTGACATATCTGCTTTGCCCTCCAGTCCTCAGTAATTACCATTATCTCTTTTCTCCATACCAATATTACAGGTATAGCCCAGAGTGGTCATGTAGTCATGGCAATTTGCTATGGTCCATATGTATGCTCTCCAACTTCAGCTGAACCCTCAGTCCTACATGGCAACATTTCCTGTTTAGCTACTGGACTCCCTGGCTCAGTTCCCACTATGGCGATTCAGAGCCTTTATCCTCTATCGGAGCCTCCTATTCCAGCTCTATCCCTCTTATTCATAGTCAATCACTTTGCATTGAGCTAAAGTAGAACTTTGAGTAATCTAATGTGAGTTCACTAAGATTCTGTCTTCTCAGTTGTTACTTATATGTGTCTTAACAATATTCTCCTCCATTTCTTGATCCCACTGCATTCTGCCTCCTGGAATCTTGTGTCTTCATATCTTATGTTGTAAATGGGGAAGGTGATAATTAAACTCCCCAGTCTTCACTCATAGCCTTTTTTTTCTTGGTCAATAAGCAGCTCCTCTAAAAATATTGTCTTCTGCTAACCTTAATAAGCCCCCATGAAGCTACCATTCCAAGTTTCTTTATATTTACTCTTCAAAACTTCTCAAAAGTAAATAGTCTTGGGAGATATCTGAGCAGTCAAAGACAATAATGGCCATATGATAACCAATCTCCCAGGGTTTTTCTTTAAACAATAAATATAAAACGACTTAAAAACTACCAAATTTTACACAAAACCACACTGTTGGCATCACAAAAGATCCTGAAACTGCAAAATAACTGTAAATTTTTAAAAAATCAAGAAATCTCAGCATGATTTATCATGCACCTACCCCATCTTTGTGCCACCACAAGGCTTTGTGATGAGGTAAAGCAGACCAAGAAAACTTATGGAGAAGACAGAAGTGGGTGCCACTGAAGGGCAGCTGTGAAGGTAATTTGAAGTGACCACCATACATCACATATGCACTAAATCCAAAATTACTAAAAGAATAACTGGGCCAATGAGAGCTCTGGAATACAGGGAAGAGATTTCAAAATGCACACAACTTAAAGATTTGGTGTGATTTAACTGGATAAGCACAGTTTAAAAGGAGAGGATGGTACAGGGAGATCTTCCAAACTCATAGCTTCTGGAGGAGGAAAAAAAAAGACAAAGATAGAAATGAAGAAGTGCTCCTTGACAATTAAATGGTGAATGGAAAAAGGAAAAAGTGGGGAGAAATGTAAGGTTTTACAAGACAGAAAATAACCTTAAAATCAGAAGACTTCCAGCTCCACCCTTACCACCGAGACAAATAAATAACCACATCGAGGTTCCTGGGTTTTGCTAGAATTAAGCTAGGAATGATATTAAATGCCCAATATCATAAAAATAAACAAGAGGAAAATAAAGTCTATGGAAAACGATTGCAGAAAATTAGGAAATGAAATGTCACATATAGAAACTAAGGAAACCCTACCATTAGCAAAAAATAATCAAGAAGCAGAAGAAAACTGTTCAGTTGGCATTCTAAACAGATTAAGCATACCCGAATATACGTTGAGGATATGAGAAACTACCTCAACTCAGATAGTCAAAAAATAAAAACAGAAGCCAGGAAACAAAAAACCAGGGAGAAATAAAATAAAGTTTATAGGACTCAGGAAAAAAAATGGAAGAAAAAGACAAAATTATCTCTGAAATGAAGAATAAATGACAAAAGTTAGGGAATTCGTACATCCAATTCCAAACTTATCACAAAGCTACAGTAATTAATACAGTGTGGTACTGGCATAAGGACAGACGTATAGATCAACGAAATAGTACTGAGAGCCCAGGAATAAATTCTTATGTTGATGGTCAGTTGATTTTTTTTTTAGAAAAGGATGCCAAGACAATTCAATAGGCAAAGAATAGATTGTTAAAATAAATGGTGCTGGGACAATTGGATATTTATATGCAAAAGAATAAACTAGATACCTTCCTCACTCCGCACCCCAAAATTAGCTTAAAATTGATCATAAACCTAAATACAGGAGCTAAAACTATAAAACTAAAAAAAAAAAAAAAAAGGAATACATTTTTGAGACTTTGGTTCTCCTCTAGATATGACGTCAAAAGCACAAGTGACAAAAAAAGGTTGATTAGGGACGTCATCCAGATTAAAAACTTCTCTACTGCAAAGCAAACTGTATTTTTTAGTTCTGCTGTAACAAAATTCCACAAACTGGATTGTCTAAGACAACAGGAATTTATTGTCTCACAGTTCTGGAGGCCAGAAGTCCAAAATCACAGTGTTGCCAGGGCCATGCTCCCTCTGAAACTGTGAAAGAATCCTTCCTTGTTTCTCCCTAGTTTCTGGTGCTTTGTTGGCAACCATTGGCATTCCTTCACTCCAACCCTTCTTCATCACATGGCATTCTCCCCATGTCTTTGTATCCCAGTTTCCCCTTTGTACAAGGACACTGTCATATTGGATTAGAGCCCATTGCTAATCACCTCATTTTAACTTGATTACCTCTGTAAGGAACTTATTTCCAAATAAGATCACATTCTGAGGTACTGAGGGTTAGGACTTCAATATATTTTTGGAGGACACAACTCAATGCTTTACAGATAACATTCAGGAAGTAAAAAGACAGCCCATAGAAGCTGGGCGTGGTGGCATGTGCCTGTAGTCCCAGCTACTTGGGAGGCTGAGGCCAAAGGATTGCTTGAGCCCAAGAAGTAGAGGCTATTGTGAGCTATGATCATGCCACTGCACTCCAGCTTGGGTGGCAGAAGGAGACCCCAGCCCCCAAAAAATAAATAAATAAAAAGATCCACAGAATGAGAGAAAATTTTTGTAAATCATATGATAAAGGTGTTATATCTAAAATATATAAAGAACTCTTACAGCTAAATAGTAAAAAGACAAATCATCCAAGTGAAAAATGGGGAAAGGATCTGAATGGACATTTCTCTAAAGAAGAGGAAATGGCTAACAAGCACATGAAAAGATACTCGATATTGTTAGCCATTAGAGAAATGCAAGTCAATACCTCTTCTTACCCACTAGGATGACTGTAATTTAAAAAATGGAAAATATGCATAGGCAAAGATGTGGAGAAATTGAAACCTTTATATGTACATTGCTGGTGGGATGTAAAATGGTATAACTGCTTTGGAAAACAGTCTGGCAGTGCTTCAAAACATTAAATATAGAATTATAGTATGACCCAGCATTCCACTGCTAGGTATATACCCAAGAAAAATGTAAACGTGTATTCACTCAAAAACTTGTACATGAATATTTGTAGCAGCATTATTCATAATAGCCCCAAATGGAAACAACCAAAATGTCCATCAGCTGATGAATGGGTTAACAAACTGATAAGTAAACATAGAAAATCATACGGTGGAATATTATTCAGCCATAAAAAGTAATGAAATAATGATACATGGTCCAACTTGAATGAACCTTAAAAACATGCTAAGTGAAAGAAGTCACAAGAGACTACATAATGTATGATTCGGTTTATATGTAATGTTCAGAATAGGCAAACCCATAGAGACAGAAAGTAGATTGGTAGTTGCCTATGGTTTGGAGTGGGTGTAGGGAGTGGAGGTTGGGGGAAAATGGAGAATGTTAATAGATACAGAGTTTCCCTTTGGGGTGATGAAATGTCCTAAAATTTATTATGGTGGGTGGTTATACAACTCTGTGAATACTAAAAACCATTGAATTGTACACTTTAAATGGAGTCAATTGTGTGGAATGTGAATTATATCTCAATAAAGTGGATTTTGAAAACATAAAGAAGACTGAGGGGTGAAGCATCCATTCTCTATTCGTATATAAGTGAAAAAAAAAGGTCTAAAAGTTATACACCAGGCCCGGTGTGATGGCTCACACCTGTAATCTCAACAATTTGGGAGGCCGAGATGGGCAGATTCTTTGAGCCCAGTAGTTCAAGACCAGCCTGGGCAACATAGTCAAACCCCATCTCCACAAAAAATACAAAATTTAGCTGGGTGTGTTGGTGCACGCCTATGGTCCCAGCTACTCAGGAGGGTGAGGTGGAAGGATCACTTGAGCGTGGGGAGATTGAGACTGCAGTGAGCTGTGTTTCCACTACTGCACTCCAAGCTGGGTGACAAAACAAGACCCAGTTTCAAAACCAAAACAAAACCAAAGCAAAAGAGCATGCATATAATTATTACAGTAATCTAAAATTATGGTTTTTATTTCATAAAAGAGTGATGGGATGATAAGCCTTTAATTGGCATATTAAGTTTCTAGAAGGGGATCGTTTATTTTATTTTGTTTTTATTAAGACAGAGTCTTGCTTTGTCACCCAGGCTGCAGTGCAGTGGTGCAGTCATGGCTTACTGCAGCCTCAACCTCCTGGGGTCAAGCTATTTTCCTGTCTCAGCCTCCCAGGGAGCTGGTTCTACAGGCATGTAGCACCATGCGTGGCTTTTTTTTTTTTTTTTTTTCATAGCGACAAGGTCTCACTGTATTCCCCAGGCTGTTCTTGAACTTCTGAGCTCAAGCAGTTCTCCAACCTTGACCTCCCAAAGTGTTGGGATTACCTGTCCTTGTTTATATATTTTAAAGTTAAATGGTTAATTATCTGTGGTAGAAAAATGGGAAATTATTCTTTTTATCTTCACACTTTCAGTACTTTTTTTCTGTTTCAAAAAGAGATAAATGAAGTTTTGACCATCTTTCAAAGCTCAATTTCTTCTAGGAAACTCCCCCTGCCACTCTGATCAGATGTAATCTTTCTCTCCTCTTGCTTTCAATGGTGTTTATTTGTGTCTCCATGGCAGTTTTTCTTACCCTTCATTGAGTTATCAGTTGGACGCCTACTGTATGCTAGATGCTGAGGACACAGAGACACAAACTGTTTCAAGGAAACATTGTCTTTAGGGAAGAAAAAGGTGCAATTGTAGTTGTAATGTAAGATAATTGTACAGAGGGCAGTCAGAGCACAGAGGGGCCATCTTATTCCTGCTAGAAGTCAGGGAAAGCTGCTTACTCTTATTCTGTGTGTATTATCTTTTTTGGACTTCAAGATCCTTGAAGGCATGAAACGAAAAGTATGAATATGAACAGAAATGTTTTTTAAAGAGGGGTTCAGCTGGGTTTTATATTACTTGTAATTGTGAGTAATAAATGAAGTCAATATTTTCTTACAGAGCACATTTAATTTTGATTTTTAAAAATAGATTAAGTTCAGATAGTGAAAAATCAAAATGGCATAAAAAGCCATACACTGAAAAGTCTCACTACTCATAGCCCCACCCTACTCCTGCCTCCACCCCTCACACACCCTGTTGGAAGCCACTTGTATTATTTTCCTGTATCTTCCCAGTATTTTTTTTTTTTTTTTTTGATGGAGATACAAACGAATACAAGTAAAGATTCTTTTTGTTTTTCCAGGAAAATTCCCAGATGTTTCAAGGTAGACCTTGCAAGAATATGTATCCTAATGAATATTTTCCTCATGGAATAACAAATGGAGCTAGTTGGTATAATGTCCCAGGTAAAGATTCTTTTATATCAAGGCCTTACAACTTTATGGCCTTTCTGCTTTCCTAGATGGTGCTGCTTGTTACTGATCTTTTAATTTTGAGGAATAATCATTATTTTTAAAACATAGTTTAAGTAGTTTAAAATATTTAAATAATCTTTTCAACTACTTTTGTGTTTGATGTACATTGAGGGATGAGTAAGAATACTGCCCTAAAACTTGATTAAAGGATTACATTTTACTTCTGGCTATTACAAAGAATCTTCCATGTGCTAATAGAAGAGTGTAAGCTATATTTGAATTCTTAAACATGAAGGTGTAGGTGTTTTGCCCTCACATGAACACGTTATCAAAGTGCCCTTACATGAACACATTATCATTTTTGAATCAATGCTGATAAGAGACAAATTTGGCTTTTTACTAGGACTATTGCTTACCTTTTGAGATCTGAGCTGTTTAGAACTTCTTCAGAGTGATTAATTTTAATTTTTATCTTTTAGGAGGAATGCAGGACTGGAACTATTTACAAACAAATTGCTTTGAAGTGACTATTGAACTAGGTTGTGTGAAATATCCATTTGAGAAAGAGCTGCCAAACTTTTGGGAACAGAATCGAAGATCACTAATCCAGTTTATGAAACAGGTGACTATTCAGGGGTAATTTCTCCCAAGGGTGAAAAGAGTTTTGTGTGTACACATGGTTTTTGTGCAGTAATTTTAGAATACACTCTTTAAAATTTCAATTTGTTTTAATATATTTAACCAATTTGTAGATTCCAAGGTGTTTAATATATTTATCTAGAAAATTCATGGATGGAAATGAGTTTATCTGTATATGTGAGGAAAAGTTGAAAATGATTAAACAAGGTAGTGATATTTGGCTCTTAAGGATTAGTGGTCACTTTTTACCCTGTGTTTAAAACAGACCAATGTAAATTGGATACACACCTAATCATTGGCCAACTGATAGAAAGATGGGCTGTAGAGTAAATGTTTTTATTCTTTTTCTTATTGCCAGTGATTTACTGTGAAATGATTAATTTCCTTTTGTTTGGGTATGCATGGTGGCCAATAGGTAAAGATTGTAAGAAATACGCTAATGTTAAGTAGAATAATCAGACTAATACTTTATGCCAGTGTATTTCTGCATTTTTCTTTTTCCTGAGTGGTGTGACATAAAGTCTGTGAGTTTTTTACTATATTTAAAGGCATTTTATTCTGAAAAATTTTAAATATACAGAAAAGTTATGACTAGTCAGTAATTATTCCTATACCTAGATTTAACATTTTTAACATTTTGTTGTATTTGCTTTATTTTAATGTAAATTTTATTTACACTCTGACATACACATACATATTTTTGACTGAACTATTTTAATATAAATTGCAGGTATAGTATTTTACCCCTAAATATTATTTCAGCATCTATCTCCTAAAAATAAGGAGCTACTACATACTATAAGTGCTACTATCCTACCCAAGAAAATTAACAATAATTCCCTAATATTACCTAATACTTAGTTTATATTTAAATGTCCATATTTTTCCCCAAAATGTAATTTTACAGCTGTATTTTATGACCAGGATCTAGTCAAGTTTCATGCATTGCATTTGATTATCGTATCTCTTTACTGTTCTTTGATCTAGAAGAGTCCTTCCATTTTTAAAAAATGCCATTTCCTTTTGAAAAGGCCAGGCCTGTTTTCTTGTAGAATGTCATATATTCTGAAATCATCAGAATGTGCTAAAGTTTAAACAGTGTTATTTATATTCTTCATGACAAAGAGAAACAAAGCCTATGAAAAATTAGCCTTCAGAAATATTTTAATGAACATTTACACTGAACTTCGCTCTGAACTCCTAAATTCCTGTTTGTTCCATTTATTTGTGTTAACAATCTGTTATTTTGAATATGACCTCCCAAGATAATTAGATGATGATGTTTACTATTGAAATCTGGTGTCCTTGTACTTAATCCAGGTTCATCAGGGCGTCAAAGGATTTGTTCTAGATGCCACAGATGGCAGGGGTATATTAAATGCCACCATTAGTGTTGCTGAGATTAATCACCCAGTGACTACTTACAAAACTGGAGATTACTGGCGTCTCTTGGTTCCAGGAACTTACAAAATCACAGCATCTGCTCGAGGGTGAGTGACTGAATGCTTTGAAATAGAGTGCTTGGGGGACAGACAAACATGGCTCCATTCTGGAGGATTATTACCAGAACATTCTAGTTAAGCAACTTTGAATGGATTGCTGGGAAGTTTAGGGCTGGTTATACCTTTGTTATACCTTTGCCTCTCCTTTAGTGGCAGATAGAGTACATGAAAAAAAAAAAAATTCCTGGAATAAATATTCTAGTTATTGCTTAGTTGACTCATTGTGACATGCTTCCAACCTGGACATTAGGCAAGACACTTTAGAATACACATCAAATCCTGATCCTCATGGCCTTAGGTTTTTTATTAAAAAGGAGAGTAAGGCTGAAGTAATTCTACAAAGTCAGTTCCAATTTGTAGTAGAATTTATTGGAAATGTGTTCATGATAGTTTTTCCTTTAAAGGAGTAACAAAAGTGTTAGTTCATGAAGCACAAAGAACATAGAAAATGCATAGAAAGAATATTTCTCATTCTCTTTATGTGCTAAATAAAGGCAAGCCCAAAGCAATGCAGTCTATTTAACATGCTAGTAACTTTTTTTTTTTTTTTTTTTGAGACAGTTCCTCTCTCTATCACCCAGTCTGGAGTGCATGGCACTATCTTAGCTCCCCGCAACTTCCGCCTCCTGGGTTCAAGGGATGCTTGTGCCTCAGCCTCCCAAGTAGTTGATATTACTGGTGTGTGCCACCACACCCAGCTAATTTTTATATTTTTAGTAGAGACAGGGTTTCTCTTGTAGTTTTCTTTTTTATCTTTTGATAAGTATAGATGTTACCACAGGACATTTTCCCTTCCTCCTGCTAGATAACTTATTTCTAAAGAGTTAGTTTGAATACCCATTGAAGTAAGGGTAAATATATGAAAACATTTTAGTCATTGCCTTTGTTTTTTAATGGTTTTCAGATATCTAGTGGTCCATAAATGGATGGGTTAGAACCTCACACTAATGAGTAATGAGGTCTTTTCTGTGATTCTTCCATTTTGGCAGAGTGTTAACTAAAGCAGCAGAGGATCTGAGAAACAGGGTGAGAAGGATGTGTTTGGCAGAGAATGTCCTAACTTAGCACCCTTCCAACTTTTCCACCCATATACCCTGTTAGAAGACAAGTGAATTTAAGTTCCAGGAGACATGGGAGTATCCACTACAAGCACTAAATTTCTTTTAAAGCCATATAATTAATCTGAAAAACCTAGGCCAGGTGCAGTGGCTCGGGCCTGTAATCCCAGCACTTTGGGAGGCAGAGGCGGGTGGATCACCTGAGGTCAGAAGTTTGAGACCAGCCTGGTAAACATGTTGAAATCCCGTCTCTACTAAAAACACAAAAATTATCCAGACATGGTGGTGGGCACCTGTAATCCCAGCTACTCAGGAGGCTGAGGCAGGAGAATCACTTGAACCCAGGAGGCGGAGGTTGCAGTGAACTGAGATGGTGCCACTGCACTCCAGCCTGGGTGACAGAGCAAGACTCTGTCTTAAAAAAAAATTATGAAAAAAGTCCATGCATATTTTGTAGTATACCCATGTCTATTAATGTATTATTAATGTATTAAAAATAATAAATTACTCAATGTTAAAATTTTGTCTCTTTAGGAAGCTGCACCACATTTATCCCAAGGATTCTCATGTTCTCTGCACACCTGCCTTCCCAGGGTTTGGGTACTCCAGCTGCAGGAGTGTGGTTCTGATCTGTCTCCTTTGTCATAGGTATAATCCAGTTACCAAGAATGTGACTGTCAAGAGTGAAGGTGCTATTCAGGTCAACTTCACACTTGTTCGATCCTCAGCAGATTCAAACAGCGAATCAAAGAAAGGAAAAGGGGCTAGCACCAGCACCAGTGATGCCAGTGATCCAACTATTAAAGAGTTTGAAACTTTAATTAAAGACCTTTCAGCGGAGAATGGTTTGGAAAGCCTCATGTTACGCTCCTCCTCAAATCTGGCTCTTTATCGATACCATTCCTATAAAGACTTATCAGAGTTTCTGAGAGGACTTTTAATGAACTATCCACATATTACAAATCTTACCAAGTAAGTGTCACTTTCTACTCTCTTTTTTTTTTTTTCAAGAGTAAAATCAGCATTAGCCATGTTGAATAGTTATTGTAATTTATATAGAAATATTTGGGAACAGAATGTACAGAGAGTTGGAGTTTACTTATTTTGCAACAGGTATTTGCTTGGAGATCTTTTTAATAGTGAATCTTGGGAACTTTAAGGAGAATTACTTGTTAGATGAGAAGTAGATAGCCTGTGCTTCCAGGAAATGTAAAATTGCTCTTCCTGATAATTATTTTGACTGATTGCAAAACCCTTTCCATCACTCAGCTACAGATCTATTAATATGTTCCGACTCAATATTGTTTAGTTTGTTTCATTTTGCTTGGGGCAAGCGAGGAATTTAGAACTATAAGCTCACCTGTTAGGGATTATGTGTAACTTTTTTTAAAATTAGAAAATGAAGCCTAGTTGCTGTCCTAATTCTAGTCTTTATTCACAGTCTCTTACTTGAAGCCTTAGGGACTTGTATGATCGTGGATCCCAGGGAGAATATGCAGTCCTGGCTGATGGAAAACTGATAGCTGAGATAGCCTTTACCTTCACTTTCTGGTGGTTGTTCTGCCTCACTTGCAGTGCTTCATTTTAGATTTTGTTACAGTTACTCCAAAATTATTTCTATGATTTGTCCATTCCTATGGTTACCTGTTGTAGGTAAGGTCTTTACATTTTTCCTTGAGCTTATAATTCTCTGCTGCAAACCTTGTGAACATTATTTAGCCTTTTACCTTTTTTACTTTGTCTTTCTTCATTGGTCCTTTTAATTTCATTAGAAAACTTAGTTCCTCAAATTCTGGTTTATAATGTTCATAGATGCAGAGTGATACTTAGTTTCTTTGGCAATACCAATTACTTTTCTTCCTTAACGGATTCTTGAATATTTCTGGCTATTTCAGGTTTTAATATCATACAATCTTAGTACCATAGGGTTCATATTTTTTTAATTTTAAAATAAAACCAGGCTGGGCACAGTGGCTCACACCTGTAATCCCAGCACTTTGGGAGGTCCAAGTGGGAGGATCGCTTGAGGCCAGGAGCTCCAGTTTACGTTGAACTATGATCACACCACTGCACTCCAGCCTAGGTGACAGTAAGATCCTGTCTCTAAAACAAACAAAAATTGGACATTATTTTGCTTTCTGTTTACTTAGTTGATTTAATTTTTTTAACTTCCTAATTCAAGACACACTTTTTAGTTAAATATTTTCTCAAAATATGCCACACATGCCAGTGGTGGGGCACAAGAGAGTTTTAGGTGGTACACCAACAGGCACTAAGTACCATTGAATAGCATCATGAGAAAGCAATCGGGTTTCTGTTAATTTTTCTGAATTTAATATGATTATACTTTTTCTGTCCAATTCTTGTAAATCTCCCTTTATGCTAAAGAAAGCAGACCTTAAGCTCAAAGCTCTTGGGTAAGCAGAGTATTTGACCATTGTTTAGTTTTCATTGAATTGTTATTTTTTTCCCCACTCACAAATTATTTGTACTGTGAAACTGGTGTTGCATTTATAGTAAAATATAACATGACTTATTTACAAATATTAATTTAGATTTAAAAAGGGAGGGCCAGGGTGGTGGCTCATGCTGTAATCCTGGGACTTTGGGAGACTGAGGTGGGAGGATCACTTGAGGCCAGAAGCACTTGAAACCAGCCTCAGCAATATAGCAAGTCCCTGTCTCTACAAATTTTTTTTTTTTTTCCTGAGACAGAGTCTCGCTCTGCCGCCCAGGCTGTAGTGCAGTGGCCAGTTCTCAGCTCACTGCAAGCTCTGCCTCCCCGGTTTACGCCATTCTCCTGCCTTAGCCTCCCGAGTAGCTGGGACTACAGGCGCCCGCCTCGTCGCCCGGCTAGTTTTTTGTATTTTTTAGTAGAGACGGGGTTTCACCGTATTAGCCAGGATGGTCTCGATCTCCTGACCAACATTTTTTAAAGAAATTATCCAGGCATGGTGGCACAAACCTGTAGTACTACTCCCTTAGGAGACTGAGGCCAGAGGATCACTCAAGCCCTGGAATTTGAGGCTGCAGTGAGCTATGATCAAGCCATTGCATTACAGCTTGGGGGACATAGTGAGACTCTGTCTCTTAAAAATATAATAATAATAATAATAATATAAATAAATAAGGGAGGTTACCTACGTTCATACATACTTGAATATTTCTGTAATAAAAATTTAATTTGTGAGTTAGGACAAAAGATATATATTAACTAAATAGTAGTATAGATTAAAGAAGATAGGGCAAATATTGTGATAATTGTATGAGAATGACTGAATTTGGAAGGATGGTAGACTAAATCATAATCTTTTGTAAACCTGATAATATCATCTATTTGATGTTCTTTGGTCAAGGAAAACTAATTTTCTTAAGGTTTTCTGATACAGTGATTCACTCTTTAAAGATTTTTAAAAACTTTTTGTGTTTTATTTTCATTTCTATTTTTAAAGTCCATAAGTTAAGGTTAACATAGTGCTTGATTACTTGCTGATATTTTTGTTTCTGGTTTTTGAAAGTTTGGGACAGAGTGCTGAATACCGTCACATTTGGTCCCTTGAAATCTCCAATAAGCCCAATGTGTCTGAGCCTGAAGAACCAAAGATTCGTTTTGTTGCTGGTATCCATGGAAATGCGCCAGTTGGAACTGAACTGCTTTTGGCTCTGGCAGAATTTCTCTGCCTGAACTACAAAAAGAACCCAGCTGTTACCCAAGTAAGAGAATAGCTAGGGTTGACATGCTTTAAAAGGAAAAAGCTGAACATTAATATCAGGGCAGCATTTTTAAAATTTTTAATTTCTTGCTAGATTTTACAGGTACTTATAGTACATTATGAACTTTACTCTTTAACAATGAACAATTTTTGTAGTGTATACCCTTTGTTAATAGTACCTTTCTATTATATTTCCTTGTATGTCTTGAGAGGCATACAGGAAAGAATACTAAAAATTTACATTCAATTTCCTACTTCGTCATTTAATAGCCACACTACCCTTCCAGTCTTTGTTCACAGTTCTTTACTTTTTTTTTTTTTTTTTTTGAGACGGAGTCCTGCTCTATCACCCAGGCTTGAGTGCAGTGGTACGATCTCGGCTCACTGCAACCTCTGCCTCCTGGGTTCAAGCAGTTATCCCACTTCAACTTCCTGAGTAGCTGGGACTACAGATGCCCACCACCACGCCCAGCTAATTTTTTAATATTTTTAGTAGAGACAGTGTTTTGCCATGTTGGCCACGCTGGTCTCGAGCTCCTGACCTCAGGTAATCCTGCCTTGGCCTCCCGAAGTGCTGGGATTACAGGCGTGAGCCGTGGAGCCTCGCCAGTTTTTTACATTCTAACTTGAGGAACTTCCATTCTGAATTACTTATAACTAGGATACTATATTGAAAAATCTAGTGAAAGTCTAGTTTTTCAATATAGTTTTCCTTTTCATGTAATACATAAAAAATTATTGGACATCTTGGCTGCTAAGAGATTTTAGAAAAAGCAATATGGTATTATCTACTTGAGCCATCTATGACTACAAAAAAGAACTTTGACCGGGGTGTGATGACTCATGTCTGTAATCACAACACTTCAGGGGGCTGAAGAGAAGAGGACCACTTGATGCCAGATGGTTGAGACCAGCCTGAGCAACAGAGTGATACCCTGTCTCTACAAACATTTTAAAAATTAGCTGGGCATTGAGGTGCACACCTGTAATCCTAGCTACTTGGGAGGCTAAAGTGGGAGGATCACTTGAGCCTCATAGGTCAAGACTGTAGTGAGCTGTGATTGCACCACTGCATTCCAGCCTGGGTAACAGGCTGAAATCTCAAAAACAAACAAAACAACTTTGACCCACAGGCTTGGGCATGTATGATTAAGCATCCTAGTTGTAGGTTGCCTCAGAGAAGGGAAGAAAAGAGTGCATCCTTCTAAAACACTCACTAATTGGCACTGTCCATAGTGGACTTAGGAAAGGGAAAAAGAACTGATATTTATTGAATACATATTATGTGCCAGGTAATATACCATGTATATTATATAGATCATTATATCCTCAACCGTGTGATAATGGTTATCTCCATTTTATAAATGTAGAAACTGAGGCAGTCCCACAGCTAGAAACTGGTAAAACTAGAATTTAAACCCAAGTATGTCTAGTCTGAAGGCCAGTGCAGTTCTGCCTCCCCAAAACAAATTTGGAAATAATTGATGTCATGATTAGGATCAGAAGGGACCTGTGTAATTAGGTGACATGCACCAACCAAAAATTATGTTATCTTCCTTTGTGGGACAGGTGCTCTGTGTTGTGAACTCACTCAACTCTGCCATTAGAGCACAAAAGCAGTCATATGTAAATGAATAGTCATGGTTATGTGTCAATAAAACTTTATATACAATAGCAAGCACCAACTGAATTTGGCCTGCAGTTAGTGGTTCCTGACCCCTGTTCTAAGTCACTTGGAGGTGTCTGGGAACGTTAGCTGTACAGTAGTTTTTTGCTTGTTTTTAATATATTTGAAGCAAAAGGAAATTTTATTTTTTATTTTTTCATTCATTTTAGTTCTGCCTTTTAAATTAACTGTGTGTAGAATAAATAACAGACTTTCCGTTTGAGGCATGAGAGGGTACCCATTGATTCTACACACAACTAGTAACTCATTAATTTCTGTTTCTGCTTTAGTTGGTTGACAGGACTAGGATTGTGATTGTCCCTTCTCTAAATCCAGATGGGCGAGAGAGAGCTCAAGAGAAAGACTGTACTTCAAAAATAGGACAAATGAATGCTCGTGGCAAAGATTTGGATACAGACTTCACAAGTAAGACGAATTTTTAGGTCATTAAAATACTTAGGAGATAATTTCTGTTTGCTGGAAGATTGGTTGATCCTATTTTGTCAGTGAGTAATGGAGTACTTTCTTGTCTGGGTTATGAATGTGAGGTATAAATGAATACAGACATCCGGAAAACTTTTTGAATTTTTCTCCATTATTATTTGCAAAAATAATTAAAATTTTTCATATAAATTCAATCCATTATATCGGGATGTCTCTTCACTAGTTGTGTAGAGATGTGTATTCTCTCTCCCCTCCTATGTGTGTGTATATATACACATGACACACATATATGTGTATATTGATTTGAAGAGCCCTGTTTCTTGTTTACTTAAATGGGATCACCAACTGTATACATTATTCTATAACCTTTTTCATTAAATGTGTATCAGTGACATCTTTCAATTTCAGTACTTACAGATCTCTAACATTCTTTCTTTTTTCTTTTTTTTTTTTTTTTTTTTTTGAGACAGAGCCTCACTCTGTTGCTCAGGCTGGAGTGTGATGGTACGATCTTGGCTCACCTCTGCCTCTCAGGTTAAGCAATTCTCCTGTCTCAGCCTCCTGAATAGCTGGGATTATAGGCACCTGCCACCATGCCTGGCCAATTTTTGTATTTTTAGTAGAGATGAGGTTTTATCATGTTGGTCAGGCTGGTCTTGAACTCCTGACCTCGGGTGATCCATCTGGCTCATCCTCCCAAAGTGCCGGGATTACAGGCATTAGCCACTGTGCCAGGCTCAACATTCTTTTTTAATGGCATCTAGTATTCCATTAATCTATGACAGTACTCCAATTTATTCAACCATTTTCTACCGATAGATATTTACTTTATTTCTGGCCACTTGCTTTTTTGCTTTTGTAAACAGTACTGCAGGGAACACCCAGCTTTCTGAAACTAATTTTCTTCCAAAGATAGCATATTAGTCCATTTTCACACTGCTGATGAAGGCATACCCAAGACTGGGAAGAAAAGGATTTTTAATTTGACTTACAGCTCTACATGGCTGGGGAGGTTTCACAATCATGGCAGAGAATGAAAGGCACTTCTTACATGGTGGCAGCAAGACAGTATGAGAAGGAAGCAAAAGCAGATCTGATAAACCCATCAGATCTCGTAAGACTTATTCACTATCATGAGAATAATACAGGAAAGACCCACCCCCATGATTCAGTTACCTCCCACTGAGTCCCTCCCACAACTAGTGGGAGTTCTGGGAGATAAAATTCAAGTTGAGATTTGGATGGGGACACAGCCAAACCATATCATTCTGCCATTGGCCCCTCCCACATCTCATGTCCTCACATTTCAAAACCAATCATGCTTTCCCAACAGTCCCCCGAAGTCTTATTTCAGCATTAACTCAAAAGTCCACAGTCCAATATCTCATCTGAGACAAGTCCCTTCTGCCTATGAGCCTGTAAAATCAAAAGCAAGTTAGTTACTTCCTAGATAAAATAGGGGTACAGGCATTGGGTAAATACAGCCATTCCAAATGGGAGAAATTGGCCAAAACGGAGGGGCTACAGGCCCACTACGAGTTCAAAATCAAGCAGGGCAGTCAAATCTTAAAGTTCAAAAATTTTCTCCTTTGACTCCATGTTTCGCATCTAGGTCATGCTGATGCAGGAAGTAAGTTCCCATGGTCTTGGGCAGCTCCACCCCTGTGGCTTTACAGGGTACAGTCTCTCTCCCAGCTGCTTTCACCAACTGGCATTGAGTGTCAGTGGCTTTTCCAGGGGCATAATGCAAGCTGTCGGTGGGTCTACCATTCTGGGGTCTGGAGAACAGTGGCCTTCTTCTCACAGCTTCATTAGGTGGTACCTCAGTAGGGACTCTGTGTGGGGGCTCTGATCCCACATTTCCCTTCTGCACTGCCCTAGCAGAGGTTCTCCATGAAGGGCCTGCCCCTGTGGCAAACTTTTGCCTGGACATCCAAGCTTTTCCATACATCTCCTGAAATCTAGGTGGAGGTTCCCAAACATAAATTCTTGGCTTTTTTGCACCTGCAGGCTCAACACCACATGGAAGCTGCCAGGTCTTGGGGCTTTCACCCACTGAAGCAACAGCCTGAGCTGTACCTTGGCCCCTTTTAGTCATAGCTGGAGCAACTAGGAGGCAGGGCACCAAGTCCCTAGACTGCCCCCAGCACAGGGACCCTGAGCCTGGCCCACAAAACCACTTTTTCCTCCTGGGCCTCCAGGCCTTTGATGGGAGGGGCTGCTGAGAAGGTCTCTGACATGGCCTGGAGACATTTTCCCCATGGTCTTGGGCATTAACATTAGGGTCCTTGCTACTTATGCAAATTTCTGCAGCTGGGTTGAATTTCTCCCCAGAAAATGAGTTTTTCTTTTCTACGGCATAGTCAGGCTGCAAATTTTCCAAACTTTTATGCTTTGTTTCCCTTATGAAACTGAATGCCTTTAACAGCACCCATGTCACCTCTTGAATGCTTTGCTGCTTAGAAATTTCTTCCACCAGGTACCCTAAGTAGTCTCTCTCAGGTTCAAAATTCCAAAAATCTCTAGGGCAGGGGCACAATGCTCCCAGTCTCTTTGCTAAAACATGACAAGAATCACCTTTGCTCCAGTTCCCAAGTTCATTATCTCCATCTGAGACCACCTCAGTCTGGACCTTATTGGTCATATCACTATCAGCACTTTTGTCAAAGCCATTCAACAAGTCTCTAGGAAGTTCTACACTTTCCCACATTTTCCTGTCTTCTTCTGAGCCCTACAAACTGTTCCAACCTCTGCCTGTTACCCAGCTCCAAAGTTGCTTCCACATTTTTGGATATATTTTCAGCAACACCTGACTCTATGGGTACCAATTTACTGTATTAGTCTGTTCTCATGCCACTAATAAAGACATACTCGAGACTGGGAAGAAAAGGAGATTTAATTGGACTTACAGTCCCACATGGCTGGGGAGGTTTCACAATCATAGTGGAGGATGAAAGGCACTTCTTACATGGCAGTGGCAAGAGAGAATGAGAAGGAAGTGAAAGTGGAAACCTCTGAAAAACGCATCAGATCTTGTGAGACTTATTCACTATCACAAGAATAGCATGGGAAAGACCCGCCCCCATGATTCAGTCACCTCTCACTGGGTGCCTCCCACAGCACATGGGAATTCTGGGAGATGCAATTCAAGTTGAGATTTGGGTGGGGGTACAGCCAAACCATATCAGATAGGTTATTTATATATTCCCTAAATTATTTTGTAAAGCAGGATATGCGTATTCTTTTTGGTTTTTTTCAATAAGATTTTTCTTTAACTTGCTTAGAGTCATTAGTATATACACATCCTGAAGTACTTAATAGAACTCATACTAACCTACCTTCTGTAATGTATCTTTCTTGCTTGAGATAGTAGCTTATGGAGAAATAAAATATTTATCTGCAAATTTTTAAGTTAGCATTTTGATTGTATTCAAGTAGAGAATAATTTCTTAGATACTCATACTAAGATTTACAATTTGATATTTTATATTTGACTTTTCTCTTTTTTAGATAATGCCTCCCAACCTGAGACTAAAGCCATCATTGAAAATTTGATTCAAAAACAGGACTTTAGTCTTTCTGTTGCCTTAGATGGTGGTTCCGTGCTGGTCACATATCCTTATGACAAGCCAGTACAGACAGGTATGTAGAATGTCATTTCATATATATACTATTTAAGCTTAGGTAGCAAATCCCAATTAAGTAATGTCCCTTCCACATTTTTATAAATAGTGAGCATTTGAGCACACTCTGTGAGCAAATTACCAACCAAAGAAAACTGTACATACATCAGCAGTTCAGTTACTTGGAGAAGAGAGCTCAGATCTAATGGTAGCCCAGCTTTATTGAGTCTAGCTATCTTGTTCCATATGTTCCCTTTAGTCCACAACCATTTACTGAAAAATTATTATGTCTGTAAATACTGAGAATATAAAAGTGAGTATGACACTTTTCATTCTCTCAGCCTCATGAAACTCCTATGTAACCAAACACTAACAGTACAGATTTGTCCTCCGCTGTTTTAAACTTTGATTAAGTGGTTGCATCTTATGGTGAGTTAAACAGTTGGTGGTTTAATCTCTGTGGGGTTGCAGTATATGGAGATAGTTTGAGTGGTTTTCAGTGCATCTTACAAAGAATATTGTTATTAGGCTACAGTTGTCCCAAAATGCAGTAAGACATATCAAAACAAGTTTGTAGTTTAGTGTAATAGTCTGTTATGAAAACTCACCATTACAACCTTTTAATGTAAGGAGGATATTTGTCTTCTTCGTGTGATTATCTTAGGTAAATAAAACCTTTTAGGGTTAATTATAGTAACAGTATGCTTAAGCAGAGTGCAAAATTTATTAGGAGAAAAAGATGACTTGTATACATGAAGGTTAACTTGGGGGAAAAAATCATTTGGATTTCTCCACTGACTTCTTATTTTTTCTTTCTACAGTGGAAAATAAAGAGACTCTGAAGCATCTGGCATCTCTTTATGCAAATAACCATCCATCCATGCACATGGGTCAGCCCAGTTGCCCGAATAAATCAGGTAAGTGTTTTCCATACCTTTTGTTATTGCTGTTATTGTTGCTTTTGTGGGGAAAGGAGTTTCACCTTAAGGTCTGCTTGATTCCACATTTCTCAATGCTTTTATAGATGAGAATATTCCAGGAGGAGTAATGCGTGGAGCAGAATGGCATAGTCACCTGGGCAGCATGAAGGTATGCTTTCTAGAACATGGTTAGAATGGAGTTATGGCCAGGCACGATGTTGTACATGTAATCCCAGTGCTTTGGGAGGCCAAGGCAGGTGGATCATCTGAGATTAGGAGTTCGAGACCAGCCTGGCCAACATGGCGAAACCCCGTTTCTACTAAAAATATAAAAATTAGCTGGACGTGGTGGCAGACACCTGTAATCCCAGCTACTTGGGAGGCTGAGTCAGGAGAATCACTTGAACCTGGGAGGTGGAGATTGCAGTGAGTCTAGTCGAGATCGTGCTACTGCACTCCAGCCTGGGCAACAGAGTGAGACTCTATCTCAAAAAAAAAAAAAAAAAAAAAGAATGGAGTTTATGAATATCGGCCGTTGAGTGCAAGAATAGGTGACTTTTCTGGTATTGTAAAGTGAATGGCATCTGGCTCATGGCTTTCTTGACATGTTTAGCCCTTAAATTAACCCGAGAGTACTTTTTTTGGCCATTTTAACCATTTTTAATTGTACAGTTCAGTGACATTAATTAAATGTTGTGCCCCCAAAACCATATCTATTTCCAAAACTTCATTTGCCCCAGACAGAAACTCTGTATCCACTAAGCAGTAACTCCCTATTCCCCTCTCCCATGACTCCTGGAACCCCTGTCTACTTTCTATTTGCCTATTCTATATATTTCATGTAAGTAGAATCATACAATATTTACTTTTTCACTTAGCAAAATGTTTTTAGGATTCATCCATTTTAGAGCATGTATCATTACTTCATTCCTTTTTATGGCTGAATAATATTCTATTGATGTTTATACCACATTTTGTTTGTTAATTCATGTATTGATGGGCACTTGGATTGCTGCTTTTTGGCTATTGCGAATGATGTTGCCATGAACATTGGTATTGCAGGTATCTGTTTGAACCCTGTGCTGCCATGAGCATTGGTATTACAAGTATCTGTCACTTCTTTGGGGTAGATACCTAGGAGTGGAATTACCTGGTTATGTTGTAATTCTATGTTTCACCTTTTGAGGAACCACTAAACTGTTTTCCACAGCAGCTGTACCATTTTACATTCCTTACCAGCAGTCTTTGAGGGTTCCAATTTTTCCCATATCCTCTCCTCACCAACACTTATTTTCCGTTTTTTTGTTTTTGTTTTTTTTTTAACAGAGTCTCACTTTGTTGCTCAGGCTGGAGTGCAGTGGCTATGACTCCTTTGCAGCTTATTGCAGCCTCAACCTCCCAGGCCTAAGCGATCCCCCCACCTCAGCCTCCGGGAGTAGCCACGACCACCCACATGCACCACCATGCTGGACCAATTATTTTTAATTCTTTGTAGAGACAGGGTCTCCCTTTGTTGCCTAGGCTGGAGTTCTTTATATGTTAATATAAAAGGCTGAACGTGGTGATGGCTCACGTCTATAATCCCAGCACTTTGGGAGGCCAAGGCAGGAGGATCACCTGAGGTCAGGAGTTCGAGACCAGCCTGGCCAACATGGTAAAACCCGTCTCTACTAAAAATACAAAAAAATTAGCTGGGCGTGGGGGCAGGCACCTGTAATCCCAGCTACTTGGGAAGCTGAGTCAGGAGAATCGCTTGAACTTGGGAGGTGGAGGTTTCAGTGAGCCAAGATCATACCATTGCACTCCAGCCTGGGCAACAAGCACGAAACTCCATCTCAAGAAAAACAAATAAACAAACAAAAACCATTCTGGATGCTATGTATTCTAGATATGAAATTCTTATCAGATACATGATTTGCAAGTATTTTCTCCTATTCTGTAGGTTACCTTTTAAATTTCTTGATTATGTCCTTTGATACACAAGAGTTTTTTTTTTTTTTTTTTTTTTTTTGAGGCAGAGTCTCGCTCTGTCGCCCGGACTGGAGTGCAGTGGCCGGATCTCAGCTCACTGCAAGCTCCGCCTCCCGGGTTCCCGCCATTCTCCTGCCTCAGCCTCCCAAGTAGCTGGGACTACAGGCGCCCGCCACCTCGTCCGGCCAGTTTTTGTATTTTTAGTAGAGACGGGGTTTCACCGTGTTAGCCAGGATGGTCTCGATCTCCTGACCTCGTGATCCGCCCGTCTCGGCCTCCCAAAGTGCTGGGATTACAGGCTTGAGCCACCGCGCCCGGCCGATACACAAGAGTTTTTAATTGTGATGAAATCCAATGTATCTGTTATTGTTGTTGCTTTTGTAATTGTTATCCTATCTAAGGATCTGTTGCTAAATCCAAGGTCATGAAGATTCCCCACCTCCCCCCATGTTTTCTTTTCTTTTTTCTGTTTTTTGGAGGGCAGATGTGGTATGAGTTGGGGGGCAGGGTGCATGCCCCTCCCCACTACAGCCCCACTCCCTGCCACCTATGCTTGCATTTTCTTTGAAGAGTTTTATGGGGTGGGCACGGTGGCTTAGGCCTGTAATCCAAGCACTTTGGGAGGTCAAGGTGGGTGGATCATTTGATGTCAAGAGTTCAAGACCAGCCTGGCCAACATGGTGAAACCCCATATACTAAAAATACAAACATTAGGCAGGCTGTAGTGCCGCGCATCTGTAATCCCAGCTACTCCGGAGGCTGCGGCAGGAGAACGGCTTGAGCCTGGGAGAGAGAGATTGTGATAAGCCGAGATCTCGCCACTGCACTCCAGTCTGGGCAACAGAGTAAGACCCTGTCTCAAAAAAAAAAAAAAAAAATTTATGGATCAAGCTGTCGTATTTCGGTCATTGATGCAGTTTATTTTTTGTGGTATGAAGTAGGAGTTCAACTTCGTTTGTTTGTATGTAGAAATTCAGTTGTCTCAGCACTATTTGTTGAAAGTCTATTCTTTCCCCACTGAATGGTTTTGGTACCCTTGTCAAAAATGAGTTTACCATAGATGTGTGGGTTTATTTCTGTACTCTCAATTCTATTCCATTGGTCTATGTGTTTGCCTTTATGCCAGTATCACTGTTTTGATTAATGTAGGTTTGTTGTGGTAAATTGTAAAATTGGAACGTGTGAGTCCTTCAACTTTATTGTTCTTAAAGATTGTTTTGGCTATTCAGGGCCCCTTGTCATTCCATTTGAATTTGAGCATTGGCTTTTCTTTTTCTGAGAAAAGGGATGTTGGAATTTTATTAGAGGTTGTGTTGAAACCATAGATCACTTTGTGTAGTATTGACATCTCTACAATATTGTCCTCCCATCCATTTATTTAGGTCTTCTTTAATTTCTGACAGCATTTTAATTCACTGTCCATCCACTTCAAATTAGGCAGGAGTTGTTAGCAGATGGGTGGGTGGCTGATCATTTTATTCTCATGTGCAACCAGAAAATTGACTTCATTCCCATTTCTGTCTGTCTTCTGTCCTTTATTTACTAAGAACTTACTACTGGGAGGCACTTTGCCATATTAGTGATAAAATATATTGCCTGGCCTATTGTACGAATTAACTGTGTTACATAATTAATTGATTTGATGTAGAAGAGAGCAGCTCTCAACAGGCCATGAGAAATTAAAGCCACAAAAAATTATATCTAGTCAGAGATACAGCCTTTTTCTCTGTAGAGGAGATGGCATTTGGGCTGCAGAGATTGTGAAGCAGAACATTTCAGAAAGAGGAAGCAGTACATAGCAGCAGTCTAATTTAGTTAGAGTATGGAGTGTAATGCAGAGCCGCAGAAGGTTAAGAATGGAAAGAGTGCTGGTTGCTTTGAATGCTTTGTTTTAATAAGAATGGGAAACTATGAGGTTTTGAGCAGGGATAACAATATTGACATGATCTGAGCTATGCTATGGGAAAACTAATCTCTAAATAATCAGTTAAGATAGTTTGGAGGAAGAGATACTGGTACAGGGAGACTGGTTTGGAATTGTCTAGACAAAAAGTAATGAGGGCCTAGGTTATGCTAGTGGCAAGGAGAGTAGAGTCAGAGGATGACATTTTAGAGATTCTATAGAGGTAGAATTGACAAGATTCAGCAAATTATGGATGATAGTGAGATAGAGAAGTCAAAGACAAGACGTTTCATGGCTATGTGAGAAAATGAGTTAATACCATTAACTGAGTTAGGAAAAAGAAGATATTTTGGGAAAAGGTGGTAAGTTGGGTTTTTGAACCTGTCTGCACAGGTTTTGAGCAGGGATAATAATATTGACATGATCTGAGCTATGCTATGGGAAAACTAATCTCTAAATAATCAGTTAAGATAGTTTGATAAATGCTATATTGCAGGGAGTGGATATTGTTACCAGCAGGGGTCCAGGTTGAGGGTATCAGAGGGCTAATGATTATTATCTCCAGAGCTTCAAGAACAGCTGTGACATTTCTGGGTTTAAAGGGAAGATGACCCTCTTCTGCATGTACTCATTGATTCATTTCTTCAGCAAACCCGAATAAACCCCATCTAACTGGCACTACCAGGCACTATGGGAAGCACTGAAGATAGGAAAGTGAATTCGACATAGCCTCTGTCCTCAAGGGCTCTCACAGAGTTTGTGACTGATTATAATACAGAGAGGTTTATTTATATTTGTCATAAAATGCTTTACAGCTTCTTTGTTTACATCAGCTACATTTTCTTTTCATTTACTCCATGTGTTGTATTACAATGCCTCATTCTTTCTTTTACTTACTAATTTTCCCACATTTGATTTTGAACTTTATATTTTAGGATTATAGCGTCACCTATGGCCATTGTCCAGAAATCACAGTATACACAAGCTGCTGTTACTTTCCCAGTGCTGCACAACTCCCTTCCTTGTGGGCAGACAATAAGAAATCTCTTCTTAGTATGTTAGTGGAGGTGAGTCTTTTCCTTTTAACTAGAGGCAAACTCCCAGGAATATGTTCAGTGAAAACCTTTATCGAAACATTGTCTTTTACCAAAAATGTATATTATTTATTTTAAATTTATATAGAAGAGTTTTGGTTATTTTATGTTTCCTAAATAGATGCCATTCATTCACATCTCTGGAATCTGCTATAATTTAGGTAATTTGACCTTGCAAGATGCTGCAAGTTCTTTAATTTGAATATCACAGAGTTACTGGAGTAGTATACCATGGTGGGAAGGAAATCACTCAAGGCATTAGAAGGTTGAGTTCTAATGCTTCAGGCTGTGACAGTATCAGAGTTCTCTTTTATGTCCAGCTCTGTGACCCTGAACATTGAATGAATGGCTAACAAGGTCAGAGTCAGTAGGGGGGCGTGGAGGGGGGAGAGAAGAAGCAGGCCATACAGAGTTTGACACTTGTTTGTGTGTGGTTTCTGTTTTGTTTGTTTGGTTGCTTGGTTTTGGTCATGCCTCAAGCTAGTGCCTCTACAATGTCTGGCATTATGATAACATAAATTTATAGTTTAAACATTTTTTCAGGTTCACAAGGGAGTTCATGGATTTGTTAAAGATAGGACTGGAAAGCCAATCTCTAAAGCAGTCATTGTACTTAATGAAGGAATAAAGGTACACACAAAAGAGGGAGGTTATTTCCATGTACTCTTAGCGCCAGGTGTCCATAACATCAATGCCATCGCTGATGGGTACCAGCAACAACATTCACAGGTAAGAAACCCAAATTGAGTAGCATCATGTAAATTTTTATTCTTAGTAATACTTCTATTTTATTTTGAAACTCTAGTTTGAAATCTTGAAGGGAATAAAGAAATAAAAGTGTGACTGCCTCTTGATTACGATATCTTGTTATCCTTGTACCCCTTGCCACCAAAGGGAAAATTTTCTAGCATTTTGTATACTTTAGATGGCAAGGCATCATCTCCTTAGTTTGCTATATGGGCCCTAATGATATAGCAGGGATACAGTACACCTTAAGCAGAACTTATCATGATTCTTACACTTTCACCTTCTAGGTCTTTGTGCATCATGATGCAGCTAGTTCTGTGGTGATAGTCTTTGACACAGATAACCGGATATTTGGTTTGCCAAGGGAGCTTGTGGTAACTGTATCAGGTAAAGACATTTTAATTTTTAGTAGTAAAAGTTAAAAACAATCTTGACATTTCAATATGAGAGTGGGTCACCTCCATAATCCTGAAATTAATCACTTGTCTTCTGATGTCTCCTTATCTAAATGTGATTTTCCTGGACCTCTGTTCTCCCATATGTTCTCCTGGCTTGCCTTTCTCTGCCGAGACCAGCTTGGTCAGGGAGACCCTAACCCAGTGGCACTAGAGAAATTGAAGACACACACACACAGAAATATAGAGGTGTGAAGTGGGAAATCAGCAGTCTCACAGCCTTCAGAGCTGAGAGCCTCGAACAGAGATTTACCCACACGTTTATTAACAACAAGCCAGTCATTAGCATTGTTTCTATAGATTAACTAAAAGTATCCCTTATGGGAAACGAAGGGATGGGCCAAAATAAAGGGATGGGTTGGGCTAGTTATCTGCAGCAGGAGCATGTCCTTAAGGCACAGATAGCTCATGCTATTGTTTGTAGTTTAAGAACGCCTTTAAGTGGTTTTCCACCCTGGGCGGGCCAGGTGTTCCTTGCCCTCATTCTGGTAAACCCACAGCCTTCCAGTGTGGGTGTCATGGCCATGATGAACATGTCACAGGGCTGCAGAGATTTTGTTTATGGCCAGTTTTGGGGCCAGTTTATGGCCAGATTTTGGGGGGCCTGTTCCCAACATGTCCCCCTTTTATTTGCAAATCGATCAAAGCAAAGGCAGCTTTATCACGGTGAGCTACTTCTCTCAGGAGTCAGGTTCCACATCTGCAGACTATACAAAGTCAACAGATTAAAAGCACAATCATCATTGAAATCACAGAGGTTCCAAGTGTTTTTATCCATTTTGATGGGTTACCAGCTGCTAATCTATCTGCAGCTCCTTTAAGCACTCCAGTTCCTGGCATTAAGGTCAGGTGTGCCTAGGATGCTTTAAATATTTGTTCCCAAATTTTGATCTTATTAAGAGCTATTAATAGTTTCCACAAATCCTTATGTTTAGCTCCTACAACAAACCTTATCATTTGAGGTTGAGGTGCGACTATACTGCCATGGTTCCAGATAATATGAACTTTTGGTGTACTTCTTATCATTTCTACCATCTGACCTTTTGTTCAGACCATCTGAACATAGTGTGGCCGTGGCATGCAGACTGAGAGGTACAATTCAAGCTAAACATCCCCTTAGGGGACCCATCAATAATGATTCCATAGGAATCACTGCACAGCACCTCTGCCTGTTTTGCAATGCAATCTTCCTAAACAAGTACGTTCGTTTTTTCTGGCCAGGTTTAATTTTGTTTACAAACAGGTTTTTGAGGGCAGTATGCCTCAATTATAAGAGCAGATTTATTATGGTAAATACTGAGATCAGAAAGCATATGTAACTGTGTCATAGAGTGATTACATCCAGGCATTATTGCCAGCCAAGATTGATAAATATGCCCAATAAGTGTAATTGTTCTCTGTGTCCGCCCTTGTTGAAGGAATACTCACAGCAATGGCGATCACCGCTATTACAGCTACCATTAAATTACTTACTGTGTCTGGTTGTCCCGCTTTCCTCAGGTTTTCTTCCACCATCTGTGATAGCTTCTTGATCTGTCCCCAGGTGGGTGGCTGTGTTTGACGGGTGTTGCTCGTGACAGTTGGGGTCCTCACCAGCATCAGTCTCGGCATGGCTGCAACCGGGGGGTCCTCGGGATCCTCCCGGAATCTCTTCCTCAGCATCTGGCTCATGATAAGGTTTCGGGTGTCTTGATGGTATCCAAATCAGCTGTTGATTTTGGCCTGGAGAAACACAAGCATAACCTCTACCCCAAGTTATTATTTTACCTATTTCCCAACTGTTTGTTATTGGATCTCTCCACTAAACCAGTTGTTCTGCTTCTGTCTTTGCAGCTGGTTTCTGTAGATGCTGTTCAGCTGCTGATAACATCTGACCTTTGGGCAGGCTCAAAAAATTTAAAGTTAATAATGCTAGATTCAGTTGTATATGGGCTATCCCGTAATCCCTATTTCTCCCCCTTTTTTGTTTTTGTCATCAGTTGTTTATCTGTATGAAATTATAATTAAGCATTTTTAATTAACTGTGTGGAATGAACCATGTATGAAGAATCAGAAATCACATTAATAGGCATATTAAAAGCAGTCAATACCTCAATTACAGTTACAAGCTCCGCTTTTTGAGCTGAAGTATAGGGCATCTGGGAAACTTTACCTTTTGATCCAGAATAAGAAGCTTTACCATTACTAGACCCATCTGTAAAACAATGAAAACATTTAGCAGGCTGCAGGTTGTTTACCACAAGAATTGTAAATGCAAAACATTCACAGTCTTGCTCAGTTAACGGGATAGTAAAGAAACAGTCTTTTAAATCTATGACTATTAAAGGCCAAGTTTTTGGGATTATAGCAGAAGAACGCAATCCTGGCTGTAATGCTCCCGTAGGTTGTATAATGGAGTTGATGACTCTTAAGTCAGTTAACATTCTCCATTTACCTGATTTTTTCTTAATTACAAAACCTGGAGAATTCCAAGGGGAAAATGTTGGAGCTGTGTACCCATTTTCTAATTGTTCAGTAACTAATTTCTCTAAAGCCTCCAGTTTCTCTTTACTTAGGGGCCATTGTTCTATCCAAATTGGCTTATCTGTTAACCATTTTAAAGGTATAGGTTCTAGAGGCTTAACAATGGCTGCCATAAAAAATAATATCCTAATCTTTGGCAGGAACTTTGTCTTTCCACTTGAAGCGGTTTTTTCAAACCTTGCAAATTTTTTTCTAGTCCCATACCAGGGACATACCCCATTTCATGCATTGTATGTTGACTTTGAAGGCTATATAATTGTTCTGGTATTAGAACTTGTGCTCCCCATTGTTGTAATAAATCTCTCCCCCATAAATTTATAGGTACAGATGTTTTAATTGGTCAGATAGTCCCAGGGTGTCCATCGGGCCCTTCACAATGCAAAATACAACTGCTCTGATATACTTCAGGGGCCTTAGCAACTCCAACTATGTTAAATTGAGCGGGTTTAATTGACCACACGGAGGACCAGTGCTGTAGAGAAATGACTGCAATGTCCGCTCCTGTATCTACTAAACCTTTAAATTTCTTTCCCTGAATAGTTATTTCACAGGTAGGACGTTTATCAGTAATTTGATTTACCCAGTAAGCTGCTTTGCCTTGTTTATTTGTGCTTCCAAATCCTGTTAGTTTAATTTCATTTTTCCCTATTTCCACATACGGCACAATCAGGAGCTGTGCTATATGATCTCTTGGCTCTGCTTTCCAGGGAACAGAAGTAGATATCACAATTTGAATTTCCCCATTATAATCTGAATCAATGACTCCTGTATGTATTTGTACCTCTTTTAAATTTAAACTAGACCTGCCTAGAAGTAATCCTATCGTCCCTGCTGGCAGTGGTCCACAGACTCCTGTTGGGACCTTTTGTGAGGGTTCCCCAGGCAGAAGACTCACAACTTTTGTGCAGCATAAATCTACCATGGCACTACCGGCTGTGGTGGGGGACAGACGTTGTACAGGGAAGAGCGAATGGCCTGAGCTGGAAATGCCCTGGTTTGGAATGGGGCCTGGGACGGGCCCCTTATGGCGTTTCCCGAAAGTGGGTTCCCATCTTTGTCAAACTTAGAGTGACACTGATTAGCACAATGTTTTCCTGTTTTACGTTTTGGATATATTTCGGGCTCAGCAGTTTTCTTTTTTCCCCTATCTGGTGGCCTGACTCACTGATTTTTTTCTACTTTTTTTTTTTCTAGTATGACTGTGCTTCTCACGGCTAAAACAAGCTCCAGGAAATGGAGTTCCTTTATTCACTCTCAGTCCTGCCATTGCCTGTGCTAGCAGAGTAGCCTTATGCAGATTACTTCCAATACCATCACAGGCCTTGATATACTCAACTAAATGTGCTTTCCCAAATTTAAAAGGAAAAGGCTCAAATGTAGCTATAATATTTCCCTGTTGATCTGGGGGGTATATTCTAACAGGGAGCTGCCAAGCCTCTAAATCACCCTCTCAGCTAACTTGCTGAATTCCTGCCTGAATAGAACTAAGAGCAGTCTCTTGAGGCGCTGCTCGAACAGTCACGGGGCAACTACTTTTCACCCAGTGTCCTCCGGAAAAGAAAGATCTGGAGGGTATTTTTCTTCAAAATAATAGTGAGGGGGTGCAGAAGGATAGGGATGAACCTCTCCCTCCTTTGCCGCTTTAGCTTTAGCTGGCAAATAAAAATGCTATGTAACCTCTTCTATTACTTCGTTACACTCTCCTTCCTCCTCATCAGTGTGAAAAAGTTCCAAGCTGGAATGAACCAGAGCCCACACTCGTCCCATTGTTACCCTAATGCTTCCGAGCTCCCCTTCTTACTCACCACAGGGATTGCTTTAAGAGTACTCAGGTGTCCTCCAGCTTAGTTCCATGTTCAACTGCCGCTCCAGCGACCCTTCAACCTGGATTTGAGCCCCTACAATGGACGCCACTTGCTGAGACCAGCTAGGTCGGAGAGACCCTAACCCAGTGGTGCTAGAGGAATTAAAGACACACACAGAGAAATATAGAGGTGTGAAGTGGGAAATCAGCGGTCTTACAGCCTTTAGAGCTGAGAACCTCGAACAGAGATTTACCCACATGTTTATTAACAGCAAACCAGTCATTAGCATTGTTTTTATAGATATTAGATTAACTAAAAGTATCCCTTATGGGAAATGAAGGGATCGGCCGAAATAAAGGGATGGGTTGGGCTAGTTATCTGCAGCAGGAGCATGTCCTTAAGGCACAGATCGCTCATGCTATTGTTTGTAGTTTAAGAACGCCTTTGAGTGGTTTTCTGCCTTGGGTGGGCCAGGTGTTCCTTGCCCTCATTCTGGTAAACCCACAACCTTCCAGTATGGGTGTCATGGCCATGATGAACATGTCACAGGGCTGCAGAGATTTTGTTTATGGCCAGTTTTGGAGCCAGTTTATGGCCAGCTTTTGGGGTCCTGTTCCCAATATTTCTGTTTCTTCAGGTCTATACTCAAATGTCACCTCCACGGAGAGGTCTTCCCTGATCACCCTAGCTACCCCTGTGACTATCTCTATCCTGCTTTGTTTCATTATAGTACTTCTCACTAACATTGTATTGGTTCATTTATTTGTCTATATTCAATCTCTCCCACTAAAACACAAGCTCTGAGAGACTGAAGAATCTATCTGCATCCTCAGAGCCCAGAACGGTGCTTAGCACGCAGTGGGTCTTAATAAAGAGTTGTTGAATGAATGAATGATTTGCTTTATATTAAAGTTTTAAGTTCCTAGGACTTTGACTTATATTAGTTCTGCTTTTTCAAGATCCAGGAAAGAGGAAATGTTTGCTTTCACTGGAACTAATTCATGTCATTGCTTGGATTACTGAAAGGTTAAGAACAAAAAAAAATGTGGTAAAATGAATACTCTGATGTACTCTATCTATCTGATACAAAGAGCCTTTGTTTATTTCTAAGTGCAACTTGGCTGAGGCAGAATAACCCAAGTTTTATCACAGGGTTCCTGTGGGACAGACCCTTAGTTGAGAGAAAGTAGTATATTGGAAACATGGCCCAATCATAGATACTGTGTGGTGAGTTTAAAGAGTTCTTATCTTGTCTCAGATAAAGTGTAAATAACTTAGTGATTAAAAACACAGGAGGTAGAATTCAGCCATGGTTTAAATCTGGCTCTGTCACCCATTAGCTATTGTGAACTTAATTTTTATTATTTTTAGTTTCTAACACTTTTATTTTGATAACCTTATGTACAAATTTAAAATAAACTAAGAGATTTGGATGAAATGAAAGTTTACTGGAAAGGAAGAGTATAATAGAAGTCATAAAAAGCAGGTTGCAGAACAGTAGACACAGTATAATCTCATTATGGTAAAAGGAAAAAAATACATGTATATGCACATGCATAAAGAAAGATCTGGGGCCAGGCATGGTGGCTCACGCCTATAATCCCAGTGCTTTGGGAGGCCGAGGCAGGTGGATCACTTGAGGTCAGGAGTTCTAGACTAGCCTGGGTAACATGGCAAAACTCCACCTCTACCAAAAAAAAAAAAAAAAAAATTAGCCAGGTGTGGTGGCGTGCACCTGTGGTACTGCTCAGGAGGCTGAGGTGGGAGGATCACATGCAGAAAAGATCTGGTAACTAAAAATGATCTCTGGGTAATGGAAATGTAAAGATAGGAGGTTTTTGGTTTTGACTTTTGTCAGTTTGTATTTTTAAATGTTGTATATTGTACATATACTGCTTCTATTATAATAAAAGGTTCTTAAGTGCATGAAATAGAAATAAAATAAATGCGGGGTATATTATTAAAAGTTCCATTGTAAGCAGCTGCTTATTAATATCCTTAAAGTATAATATCACCCACGTGATGGTTTTTGTTTGTCAGGTGCTACTATGTCGGCATTGATCCTAACAGCTTGCATTATTTGGTGCATCTGCTCAATCAAGTCTAATAGACACAAGGATGGCTTTCATCGGCTCAGGCAGCATCATGATGAGTATGAAGATGAAATTCGCATGATGTCTACCGGCTCCAAGAAGTCCCTCCTAAGCCATGAGTTCCAGGATGAAACAGACACTGAAGAGGAAACATTATATTCTAGCAAACATTGAGAAACACATTTGGCATATCTCCCAGCATAAGTACCAAGCAAAATTACAGTTCCTCTTGGGAGAACACTGCATTAAGAAGAGAGACTCTCTTGCTTCTTCAAAGAGCTTTGGGAAGTTAAATTGCTAAATTTGTATTCTCTGTGAATTTCACTGGCAGTTTTGAACTTCCCTTCCTTAAAGTATTCTTAACCTTTAAAAAAAAATCTGATTTCTATTTATGCAGCAGAGATGGGACAGCCACTTTGTTTTTCTTTTTAATTTAAGATGAGCTGTTTGGAGCTTATGTAATAATGGCATAAAACCAACTAGAGGATGTTGTATTTTGCACATCAGGTGTTTACTAGTGGCTTTATTATTTTTCTTTGTTTTAAATGGCCAAAAGAATCCAGAAACATTAAGGCAGGGACAGCAGTCAGAATCGACATAAAGCTTTAAAAACTCAAGGTTTTTTCAACCTACTGAGGAGTACTTTTCTCTAGTTGTTAAATAGCTGGAGTTTCTCTTATTCAGGTTTAATGGAGGTTGAATTGATTTTTAAACACGTATAACAGTAGGAAATGAATAAATGGGCTTCTGCATTTGGCTTTCTACCTGTTCCAAGGCTAGATCGGAACTGGTAGACTATGCTGTAAGCAGGATTTCACTACCTCTCTTGTAAGGTTTAGCAAACTTCTAAATAGCCCATTTTAAGGGAGAACTTACTTTGTTGTGAAAGATCTAAATGCCCACTTGAATGAAGCTGAGAGAGAGATCTAGCAAAAGCTAAAACTCATGTTGCCTATCTTTGAACTTGGTAAAAACCCACAGGTGCTGCTGCTTATATCTGTGAAGCACTAGCTTATTCTAGGAATGCCTGATTCTTTAATATTGCCTAAATCAGAACCTTTTTCTGTGTTGCACACATGGTTTTCAGATGACCCAACCATCTGCAAGATCTGAATTCTACTGAAAATATCTAGAAATGTGGAAGAGACCTACTTGCACATTCTTAACCTGTATTTGAACACAAAATAGCTATACTTCATGCTCCAGCCCAAGCCTATACCCTGTAATAGCATACTATTATTGAAATCACTTGGCCGGTCTTGTTCACATAGGCCTCTGGGAGTAATTTGGTTCTTTGTCCTAATGTTTCATTTGACAGTCTCTTTTTGATCAACCAATTTTGCTAAAAGTTCAGTCGAAAGTTTTTAAGTATAGCTCCCTCCCTTGAAAAAAATGTAAAGTATGACTGCTGAGTGATAAAACACTGTGGTGTTAAAGTGTCATCTTCACTGCCAATCAGGCAAAGACCTGAAAGATTTGCATTTTATTGTGTCTGTCTTATGCAACGGAAATGATGCTTTTTGTAAGTATGCATCTTACCAATGATCTAACGGTTTAATACCTTTGAATGTTTTAATGACCAAGTTGCTGCTGAACTTATACTAAATCAGGGGATCAAAAAACTTGCTCTCATCTTCTCAAATTGTATTCTATATCCATTAATGTATCAGTTATCCCAAAGCCTTCAGGTGGAGTGGTTTACCACCTACCTAGGTCGTTCAACCAGGTTTGGTGAGGAATGCATTCAAAGTGGCTTTATAAAAGATTTTGTTTATCAAGAATAATGAGGTCATGTCATTTGTTAATAAGTATCTGTGATAAATCTGTGGTTCAAAGTTAAGCCATTCTGGTATTCTGGTATTAGCAACTGTAAATTCTGCCACCTCGTACATGGAACAGAGCTTGTGGGATGCTAATAGTTAATGAAGTATACATGATTTAATTTCTTCTAATAATCTATATGTTTTCTTTAAGGATGGTGGTGTATTGCTCTTTTTCAGCTTTATTTTTAAGAGTACAGTCAGGAAACCAACAAGGGGCCTCAGAGTGGCTGGCCCTGCTTGGGACTTTACGGCAAATGAAACAAAGTTAATGTGACAGACTTTGCTTTGTTATCATTGGTCTTCACCAGAGGATACCTTTTTACATTTACTTCTCTCTTGGATCAAATATGTCTTTAACTGTACATCTCAGTGGCTGGAGGCCATGCCTTTTAAGCATGTGTAAAATTTTAAAGAAATGAACATACAGTTATTTTAGTAATACTTCCTGAAAGAAAAACCAAATTCTGCTATAAATCTTGACCGTCAATGAACTTTTAAATAACGCATTTAGCTGGAAAACAAGACTTTCCTAGCTTGTGTTACCTAGAAGCGTGAATGTATAGGATCCCTGACTACTAAGACTATATTCTCAGCCCTTCCCTGTCTTTTATTTGCGGATCTAATCTAATATTAGAACATATTAACTGCTTAAGGCATTGAAGCCATATGGGATGGGGAATACATTTCTTCAGTGTTTCTCCGAGAGACTTTCCATTTCCTTGGAGTTACAGAAGCAAGTATCATAGTATTAAGAAATTTGCCTAAATCTGAGTTGTGCCTTTCTTTACTCACAAGGCATGGGTTTTGTCCTGGTGATCAGTTTGCAAGACTTCTTCCTTCCCAGCTCCTTAATAAAAGCAAAGTGATTGAGTAGGTAATGTTCAAAGTGTCTACCTGTGTACATGTACTTGTATCGATTATGTAGTTCAGTAAGATGTGCCCAAGTCATTTCAGAAGGAAAGATCCTTTGGTTTTGATGCATTTTGCTGAACACTTGGGTAGTGAGTGGGATCCTATCCAGTTGAGGAATGCTTGCAATGCTTATTGAAAGGATTTGCTTTGGGACTTTGTCATCTTCCAGAAAGGAAACATATTGTATATTTGGCCCAGTGTGATTGATTGCTCAATCTTTGGTAACTTTTACTTGAATGGGATTTGTTGAATTCATGACTATTGAATTTAAATCTAATTATGAGTTCACAAATAAATAAAAGGTAGTGTTTATGTCTGAGCTTATTGTGTTTGAGCTAACACCAGGTTACTTGGTAACCATGACCTGCTCCTCCATTTCCATTTATTCTCAACATTAAGTAGTTTTATCTTGTTGTTGCCAGAAATGCACTTGTGCCAGGTGTTGGCCCTGCTGTATGAAAAGCTTATTGGCAATGAACTCTGTAATAGTGCCCTACATTATGGTTTTTCTTGTGGAATTGTTTTAACAGTGACAACCCAGCATTTCCATATAATTTTGCTTTATTGTTATTACTATAAATTCCACTATGATTGATGTTCAGTGGTTTTCTATAGCAACTTTTTTGATAACTCTTTGGGTTTCTGGTTTGTTTTAACTAGTTATTTTGGGGGGATGATTGGGGTCTTTAATATGAACTGAACTTGGATTTCTAGTTCATGAAGAAATCTCTCCCAATACCCATTTATCCTATTTTTAGCAATAATTCGTTAATGATTCCACTTGATTTTCAGAATATTGTCCTGGTTGATTTTGATTTGACAGAGTACATTATGCAATTTGAAAGTAGATTACCATTTTTAGGCAGTTGGATATAGATTATGTAAATATGTATGATTGTGATTTTTATAAATGGCATAACATGAGTGTACTAATTACCTTCTATGCTGGCCATGCTACAGATTTTCTGGAGGTATGACATAATGGTATTTTTTAATGCTCAGATTAAAAATCAGCTTTTCACCTCTCCAACTTTTCCAAGTGATACTCCCAGTTCTAGAGCAATCTACAGCTGTTTATATAAGGTGCCCAACACCCATTCATCTCAAGTGCTTCAGTCTTTGGTTTATTTCATGCACTGTGCCTTCAAAATGAAATTTTTAAAAGGGACTTTAAATGAAGTTGAATAGTAGTTTTTAAAAGTCAATGTGTAATTTATGTGAAATCTAACTGTAATGAGGTCCTTTCTGTTTTTTATATGTAAACAGATCTACTAATCCTGTATAAAAGTTATTTTATGATGTTTGTCTTTCTTTGTGTTTTGTCTCATAATCTTTTTTCAGATGCAATAGGCCAGAAAAAGTTATAGGTCCAGTTTGAAAGTTATTTAGTTTTTCTGCCTACACTAGTGGAAAAATAGTACCAGGATCAGAATACAGGGTATCACCTATGGAATGTTTCTGTATTTATGAATCAACTCAAAAGAAAGCTTTGTTTCTGAAATCACATTACATAGTGGCCACAGTTTTCTGTTTGTAGCTCAGCTAGATTGTTATATATGTTCAATCATTTCACAATAACACAAAACTGGTCATTGAAAGGTTGTTATGTACCCATTTTAAACTTGTTCATTAAAAATTTCGTCCTTTTTCCAGGTGAGGCCCAGTTAGAATAATGTGTCCTGGCACTTATAGGCGCAGCGAGGATGAATTCAATATCCCCTTTTCACTTAGCAACAATGTGTTACTTCTACCCTAATAGGAATTGGGAAAGCAAAGATACATAAGAAACAGACTCTGCTGACAAAGAACTCATAGTCCAGACCAGAGAAATAGAAATGGAAATAAGTTATATTTCAACAGTGATTGGTTCATCTAAAAGTCTCTGCTGTAAAGGAAATAAAGCATAGAGGTTTGAGCATGGACTTTGGAGTTGGACCAATCTGTGATTGATTCTTGGCTCTGCTACTTGCTTCTGATGTGAGCTTGTACAAGTTTCTTGACATTCTCTGAGCCTCAGTTTCTCTACTGGTTAAAGAATAATCCTTTATAGGATTGCAGTGGAAAATTAAACGAAATAATGTTAGAAAAGTTCCCAGTATAATGTTTGACTCGGAATTGAATGCCTGTGGTAACCAGCATCATTTTCCTTCATGTGATGTCTTCTTATGCCTTTGAAAGAAAGTTACTTTATCAAATGTATAAACAAAGACCTGTTTATAGGTGATCTTTTTAATTTAGAAGAAATTCTGAGACACAAATACTAAAAAAAAAAAAACTTTTTATTATGTGGTTCAATAGATTGTCTAAAGCATGGCAGTGAAGTTTTAATTATGCCAAAATGCTTCATATTTGTTTTTAAATGAAATTAAGTTGTATTTATGCTTCTTTAGTGAAAACAGCCTTACTTAACTGCTACAGGAAGTGTGAATAGTGATAATGGTTCTTGTTCTCTCAATGTTTGAAATATTTTCCTGAATTTTCTTAGTTTTCTCATACTTGAATTAAGAACCCTTTTGGTTTGTTTCATAAACAGTAATCTAGTTATGTTCAGCTTTTCAGATTTCTAATAGCTGATTGTTCTCAGCAAAGTAAACATGATGGTCAACACTAATACTACTCAATTCTGAATAAGTGCCATTGTGTGGGTCTTCATGTCTTAGTCTTAGTTATAGTTAGAATACCAACTGATTCTATGCTATTTGTTGCAAACCTCAGATAAATACACCATTTATTATTACACACAACTTAAAAACAATAAAATCAGTAGACAAAGTGCAATTTTACCTTTCTTTATATATATACACACAAATATATATACAAAAATATATTTACAAATATATATAATGGGAGACTTTAACACCCCACTGTCAACATTAGACAGATCAACGAGACAGAAAGTTAACAAGGATATCCAGGAATTGAACTCAACTCTGCACCAAGCGGACCTAATAGACATCTACAGAACTCTCCACCCCAAATCAACAGAATATACATTCTTCTCAGCACCACATCGCACTTATTCCAAAACTGACCACATAGTTGGAAGTAAAGCATTCCTCAGCAAATGTAAAACAAATATATATACACAAAAAATATATATATAAATATATATATATATATTTTTGAGACGGAGGCTCACTGTCTCCCAGGCTGGAGTGCAGTGGTATGATCTCAGCTCACTGCAACCTCTGGCTCCCGGTTTCAAGTGATTCTCCTGCCTTAGCCTCCCAAGTAGCTGGAATTACAGGCATGCGCCATCATGCCCAGCTAGTTTTTGTATTTTTAGTAGAGACAGAGTTTCGCCATGTTGGCCATGCTGGTCTGGAACTCCTGACCTCAAGTGATCCTCCCACCTTGGCCTCCCAAAGTGCTGGGATTACAGGCATGAGCCACCATGCCCGGCCCCAATTTTAACTTTAATATCACAATTTTCACCTACATTAGTAGAATATTAAAAGCAAACATACTATTTCTTCGGCATTTTGGTTGAGGTTAAATAATCCTCTTCCCTAATTACTGTGTAAACAAATGTAGACAAGGTAAGCAAGAATGAGACAAGATGGCCTACGTGGAGTAGTAAGGTGTTGAAGTTTAGAGGCCGGCCTGAAAGACTGAGGAAAAAAGGCTGAGAATTACTTGATAAGACTGAAGGTACGATAATTAGAAGTGGGAGTAAATTGAGATGGATATCTCAAATTCAGCAATATGAAAAGGCAGAGATAAAGTCAAAACTGTAGTTGGAAAATCAGCAAGTGGAGAAACTTAAGACGGAACACGGAGGAAACAGAGTGCAGATTAAATAGAAATTGCTGTGATAACATGGATTATATTCTGTGATAACCACTGAGGTTGAGACAGAGTGAAGGAGTAATGGTGAAAGTCTAGACTGCTAATTTCGAATATTTGAGGTTATTCCAGTATTTATGATGATGATTATTATTTATTATGTACATATGGTTCCTAGCAGAGTTTTTCAAGACTAAACAGGCTTTTGATCTAGAGTCGAAAGCATTGATCCTGTTGAGAGGGAATGAAACAGAAAGGGACTGGGCAAGTTACAGTAATGATTCAATTGCAGGACTGCTAGATTTAAAAAAATAATAATTTTAGATTTACAGAAAAGTTGCAGAGATCATACAAAGTTGACTCCTGGGTTTTGATTTGGAAGATGTGAGTGTTGGGAGGACAAAAGAGGAAGGATTATAGTCAGTTTTCTATTTAGCAGAACGTGAATGGAACACATTGGAAAGAGGGCCTGGGCATAGGAAATAGGATGTCTAGAACCTAGGCAGCCATACACAGCTTGGGTACTCCAGGTGTCAAGCCATGTGGCACTGCTTCTAGATGACCAAGTTCAATTGAAATCTCTAGTGGAGGCCGGGCGAAGTGGCTCACACCTGTAATCCCAGCACTTTGGGAGGCCGAGGCGGGTGGATCACAAGGTCAGGAGATCGAGACTATCCTGGCTAACATGGTGAAACCCCCGTCTCTACTAAAAATATAAAATAATTAGCCAGGCGTGGTGGCGGATGCCTGTAGTCTCAGCTACTCGGGAGGCTGAGGCAGGAGAATGGCATGAACCTGGGAGGCGGAGTTTGCCGAGATGGCGCCACTGCACTCCAGCCTGGACGATAGAGCAAGACCCTGTCTCAAAAAAAAAAAGAAAGAAAGAAAAAAGAAATCTCTAGTGGAAGGTGTGTTCCTCCTAGAGTTGGAGCAGACTTCACAATTTTTCACAAGTAAGAGAAGAGCAGAAAAAGTTTTATATGGGTGTCAGATGTTTATATTATTGAACACTGTAAAATAGAATTATTGTTTTCAAATAAAAGATGAACCTGAGACTATCACAGGATCTATAAAATAATAGTAGAACTTCTGGAAATGAAAGTACAGAAACTAAAATGGATAGTTGGCGTGGCTGACTGCGCACAGAGAAGTAATTAACTAGAAGACAGATCTGTAGAAATTCTTACGTAGCATGGAGACCAAAAGGTAGAAAATACAAAGGAGAGGGTTAAAATGTGGATTTGACATACAACTAATACCACGTTTGATACCCACAGTTTTAGAGGAAAAAGAAGAAAGAACAGAGCATAGGAAACTAAGAGACAGTGACTGAAAATTTTCCCCAAATCGATAAAGATAGCAACCCATAGATTAAAGAAACTAAATCCAAGCAAGAAAAAGTAACACCCACACTTAGATCAGTGAAATTGCAGATCAACAAAGACAAAGACAAAAGAGATCAGTGATTAGACTCACTCTCAACAATAGAAACCAAAGTACATTGAAATTATACTTTTAAAATGCTGGGGAAAACATTATATAACTTCCAACAAAGAATTCTGTATTGAACATAACCTTTCAAGAATGAAAGCGAACTTCCAGGTCGCTGAAAACCTTAGTGGCAGCCTAGCTACCTTGTCTCCCAATATTTCATTAATGCAAGCACACGAAGGAAAAAGTATACAGAAATCACGCTCCCAGCATAATTTGAAGTCAGAGAATTTTGAAACTTCAAACCGAGTAAGACGAGGAAAATCAGCAGATCGCAACATGGATTCTCACAGGCCCACCCCAGTAGCATCCCACAGGCTCTGTGGAGCAAAGGCAGATGGAGATAAACTGCAGGGAAGTCAGGAGAGGGACGCCAGAAAAAGAAAGTAGTGTTCTTGGCCTAAAACTACTGCCAAAAAGACTAGGTCCACCTAACCCTCAATCTAAAAAACATGTCCAAGCGATCTGAGCAGAAACCAGAGGGAAAGGGCTTCAGAGTGAGCACAATTTAAAGGGGGCAAGTGTGACTTAATGAGGCAGTCTTTGAAACACACAGCTTCAAAAGAAAAGAAAAAAGCTAGTGAAGGGAAAAAATGAAAAAAGGAGAAGCACCTTTGACAATTAGGTGATGAAAAGAAAAGAAGCAAAAGACAATTAGGTGATGAAAAGAAGAAAAGGAGGAAAATTTAGAGTCCTGCTAGTCAAACGAGAATTGCAAAATCAGAGCACTTACAACTCCTCCCTGAACATGCCAACAAAAATAACAACTAAAGTATTTAATACCTTAGCTTTGTTCTATTATCAGAACAGATCTCAGCCATGAAACATGAAAATATAAATAGCATATATGAATGAATATTGATAAGAAATGAATTTGTCATTATTAGCAGATGATTATACATGTGGAAAATACAAAATAATCTACAGATAAATTAGAAATAATAAAATTTAGTTCCACTTTCAGCTATGAGTGGATTGGCTTGAAACGGAAAGACTTCTCGTCAAAAGCAATTAGAAAAGCTAAATTTTATTTAAAAACAAACAAAAAAACAGCTGTTTGAAAGATTGGAGAACTACTAATGTAAGAAGGACTTATGGGATCAAGATCCCAGAACAAAAATTGCTGAGAGGTGAGTGTGGTGGTAAAACTTTTACCTCCAGGCATTTTTCAATTCATAGGTAACAGAAGAGAGGCTAGGCAAGAGACAGAGAACCCAAACAGAAGTTTTAGGCAGTATCACTGGGTGGGGGAAAATACGAGGTTAGTACCTGTCAAGGAAGTGGCACTGGTAAACAGTATTCCAGTTAGGAAACCTGAATGGCTACACATTAGAATGAAGGGCTAATCAGAAATAGACCAATTTTAACAAACACAGAATCCCTCTTGATATTAGTTCCACTCCATACTGGATTAAGCTGATCTGCCCCTACCTGAACTGCCTGCAAGAAGAGGCAGTAAATTCTTTCTGGAGAAAGACAACATCATCTAGATCCTCAAATGATTAATACAAAGTTTTATCTATAATATACAGCATCCAATTAAAAGTTCTTATCAAAAGACGATTACATTGTGAAAGATCAAGAAAAATAGAAACAATCCTATGGGAAGTACATATTTCTCAGTTATCAGAAATTTTTAAAGAATGATGATGGGCCGGGTGCGGTGGCTCACGCCTGTAATCCCAGCACTTTGGGAGGCCAAGGTGGGCAGATCACCTGAGGTCGGGAGTTCGAGACCAGCCTGACCAACATGGAGAAAACGCATCTCTAATAAAAACACAAAACTAGCCGGGCGTGGTGGTGCATGCCTGTAATCCCAGTTACTCGGGAAGCTGAGGCAGGAGAATCGCTTGAACGCAGGACGTGGAGGTTGCGGTGAGCCAAAATCGCGCCATTGACTCCAGCCTGGGTGACAAGCGAGACTCCGTCTCACAAAAAAAAAAAAAAAAAAAGCCGGGCACAGTGTCTCACACGTGTAATCCCAACACTTTTGGGAGGCTGAGGCAGGCAGACCACAAGGTCAGGAGTTTAAGACCAGCCCGGCTAATATGGTGAAACTCCGTCTTTACTGAAAATACAAAAATTAGCCAGGATGGTGGCAGGTGCCTGTATTCCCAGCTACTCGGGAGGCTGAGGCAGGAGAATTCTTGAACCCGGGAGGCAGAGGTTGCAGTGAGCCGAGATTGTGCCACTGCACTCCAGCCTGGGGACAGAGCAAGATTTGTCTTAAAAAAAAAAAAAAAAAAGAATGATGATGAATGAATGAATTCAAGAAAGTAGAAGACAAGATGAAGAATTTTAGCAGTTTTTTTGTTTGTCTGTTTGTTTTTTAAGACAAGGTCTGACTCTGTCACCCAGACTGGAGCGCAGTGGTGTGGTGATGGCTCGCTGCAGCCTTGACCCCCGGGGGACTCAAGCAATCCTTCCACTTCAGCCTCCTGAGTGGTGGGGACTACAGGGCACATCACCACGCCTGGCTAATGTTTTAATTTTTTGTAGAGATGAGGTCCTACTATGTTGCCCAGGCTGGCCTCAAACTCCTGGACTCGAGCAGTCCGACCACCTCGGCCTCCCAAAGTGCTCGGATTACAGGCATGAACCACCACATCCAGCCTGATAATTAAAACATTTAAAAATTAAAGGGACAATTTCACTTCTGGACGAGATGGATTAGCTGTATTTCTTTCTATTCCTCCCATGAAGCACAGCCAATATATATATGGTGGAAAAAAGAAGGCAGACCAGCTAGGGACCTCAGAATGTAAAGAACATGAAGCTGAGTTCCGTGGGTTTCCCTTTTGTTTCCTATGTCCTATACTGAGTGCTGGAGAAGCTGGCAACCTAGAAATGCCAAAGGGTGCAGACAAGAAAAGCCCAAAGGAAAATGGAAAGCCTTCTCTCTCCAGACAAGGGACCAGGAAACAGGTATCCTAACAAGACAAAATACTTTTGGACAATAATTTCACCACTCTGGACAAATGTCACAGAAAAAACTGAGGCCCATCTTCACTCCTTGCCATCAAGGGCTGAGAGAGGAGGCTAGGCTTCCACACTCACCGGCCGTAATGAAGCGCCCCACCCACACCCACTTGGACTTCTTGTCCACCGAACAGCAGTAATGAGGCTCCCTGCCATGGTGGCAATGGGGACCACATGGGGAGCAGTAACAAGGCACCTCCTCCCTGGGGAATCAATGAAGGCCAAGGCAGAGCCGGAACTTCCACTCCCGCCTGGAAGTAGCAAGCATTTCCCTATGCCCCTCAGGAGCATGTGTCAGAGCAAGTCTGCTTAAACAGAAAACTTAAATTCCAGAATCTCATAACAAATACCTAAAACATCAGGATACAATTTATAAAAAATTGTCATTCCAATAGCCCAGAAAATTTCGACTTGAATGAAAAGAAGACAACAGACCCCAACGTCAAGATGACACAGATGTTGGAATTATCTGACGAGGACTTTAAAGCAGCTCTAATAAAAATACTTTAGTGAGCAATTACAAACAAACTTAGAACAAATGATAAAAAGAGTCTCAGCAAAGAAACAGAAGATATAATGAGGAACTAAACAGAAGTTTTAGATATGAAAAATGCAATAATTGACATGAACTCAACAGATGGGCTCAACAGCAGAATGGAGGGAACAGAGGAAAAACATACTTTCCCATCAGCAAATCTGAAGACAGAATAGTAGATAGTACCAAATCCAAATGATGGAAACTAGACTGAAAAAAAAGTTAGCATAACTTCAGAGCTATGTGGGACATTAACAAAAGATCTAGCATTCACATCATCAGACTCCTAGAAAAAAAGAGAAACAGTATTTGATAGGAAAAGTATTGGAAGAAACAATGGCTGAGAATCCCCAAATTTGGCAGAAGCCATAAATGTAATAATCAAGAAGCTGAGGATATCAAGAACAGGATAAATCCAAAGAAATCTACACCAAGGCACATCATAACTTCTGAAAACTAAAGAACAGTTCTTGAAAGCAGTGAGAGAGAAAATATATTTTAGCTACAGTGAAAAACAATTCCAATTGTAGCCAATTTCTTATCTGAAACTATGGAGGCCAGAAGGAATTGGCACATTTTTCAAGTGCTGAAAAAAAGAAATTGTCAACTTCAGATTCTATATCTGGTAACAATATCCGATCCCCCAAGAATGAAGTGAAATCAAGACATTCTCAGATGAAGAAAAACTAATAGAATTTGTCACCAGCTGACCTACTCTTTTTTTTTTTTTTTTTTTAAATGGCTGAGGGAAATTCTTGAAACAGAAAGGAAACGATTAAAAAAAGGAATCTTGGGACACTAGGAAGGAAGAAGAGTAAAATATGCATAAAGCAAGTATGCTTTCCTCTTCTCTTGAATTCTCTAACTTATGCCTGACACTTGAAGCAAATATTACAACATTGACTGATGTGGTTCTCTCAATGAAAGCAGAGGAAATACTTAAACAACTATATTATAAATGAGTAGGGGAAAGAACTTTACAGGAATTAAGTTTTCTACACTTCACTAGAATTAAGTCAGCACCAGCAGATAATTTATGTATCTATAAAGTGTGGGTTTGGACAGCAGATTTTAGCAGGTTGAGGGCTCAGGCCGAGAGCATGTAGAAGCAGTTAGCTCACTCTTTCTAGATGTGGCGGCTGACAAGGAAAGAGGGCTGGAACTAGAACTACTGTAGACACAAGGAAAGCAGCCAGTGGAGAAGAGCGCATATGCCAGAGAACGTGGATGATGGAGCACAGGCGGGGAGGTAGGATGAAGGAAATGGCTCTGGGAAGAAAGGGTCTCTGTGTCTGAGAAAAGAAGAAATTGGCTGAAGATACACATTAGAGACAAGGTGAAGGAAATTGAGGGAGTTGCCTGAGGATGATTCTCCTCCCAGTCAAGTAGGCACCTGATGAGAGAAAGGATAAGCCGAGATAAGGGAGATGATGATGGTTTGGGGCGCAGAAAGCGGGAATGAAAGACATTCAGAGTGTCAGGAGCTAAAGCTGAAGTTTTTGATCTTTCGCTACTTAAAAGTTGTAAGATAACGAATTGATCAGCAGGTGGCAGTGTCCGCGGAGGTTCGCATCCCGTCAGCCCAGGCGCTCGGGGCGGAAACAGGCGCGGTGGTGACTTTCTGGCCTGCATCGCCTCTGCTCCCCTATCCCGGCTGACGTTGGACAACAAAGATGGCGGCAGGAACCAGCAATTACTGGGAAGGTGAGGGCGAGAAGGCCTCCGGGTGCGTCCCACGAGGGTGAGAGGGGCTGAGTGAGGACAGATCTTGGGAGAAACAGCAGAGGAAGGAACCAGACCCCCGGAGCGGCCGAGCTGAGCAGGGGGGCTTGCCTAAGTGGGAGCCCCAGGGCCTTGGGGATACCGAACGGTCTGGGGCAGGGGTCTGGCCTGGCCAGCCCGTGTGAGCGGGACGTGGGGCAGGGGTTGGACAGAGTAGACAGAGCGGGGATGTGGAGGAAGAGGGATCTGAATCGCCTGGGTAGAATTATGTTGAAGGAGTAATGGAACTCGGACGAAGGGGCTTGGGGTACGAACTCTGAGAGGAAACGAATGTTGAGGGAGAAGATCCAGAGCCCGGGAGACTGGAGGAGTCGGCGCAGTGGAGTTGAAGTCACTGTTGGAAATCTGAGTGGGAAAAGAGAAAGGAGGAACTTGCATTCCGGTCCGCCGGAGGAAGTATGAAGAGAATGGGAGACAGAATGTCTCCTGTTGGGTCCGCATGACAACTACAGGCTGGGAACTTCAGGATTGGGTGTTTGAAGGAAGAGAAAATAACTTACCCTACTGCTCTGGAGTCTTAGAATCGGTTTTAATGAAAAAGTTGAGAGAACCTGTGTGAATTGCAGTTACGTTTGCTATACTTCTCCCACCAAAAAACCTTCTTGTGATTTGACAAATGCATTTATTTAATTCCTGAAAATATAGTCCGATAAAGTGAGCTTACGTAAAACTCATTTCTGGACCGTGGTGATCCACAAGAGCAGAGAAAGCTCACCTTTTTCTCCCAACTCTCTTTTTGCTTTACCGCAGCATAGAAACTACTTTCCAAATTCCTTTGACCTGTTTCTATTGCTATCCACTGAAGCCTCTAGAAACCACAATATTGTCACTATCAGCCCCTTGGTCTAAGAAACTTCATTCTAAATTTATCCAGATTTGCCTGTCATACTTTCTAAATGCTTTTACGTATGTTTCCTACTGGAGAAGACAGTTATTCCAATCACAGAAAAGCGTGCTTATAGTTTAAAACGTGTATCACAATGCCCATTTGAAATGTGTGTACTAGATAGAAAACTATTTTATTTTATTTTATTTTTTGGAGACAGAATCTAGAGTCTTGCTCTGTTGCCTAGGCTGGAGTGCAGTGGCACGATCAATTGGGGCTCACTGCAGCCTGCGCCTCCTACGTTCAAGAGATTCTCCTGTCTCAGCCTCCTGAGTAGCTGGGACTACAGGTGCGCGCCACCACACCCGGCTAATTTTTGTACTTTTAGTAGAGATGGGGGTTTCACCATGTTGGCCAGGATGGTCTTGATCTTCTGACCTCGTGATCCGCCCGCCTCTGCCTCCCAAAGTGCTGGGATTACAGGTATGACCCACCGCCCCTGGCTGCTAGAAAACTTTTTAAAATTATATAGAAGAGGCTACTGATATATTTATTACTAGTCGTTAGGCTGTGGTTTTTTGAAGCAGCATGCTATGATATTACAGCAGCTCATTACTGACAACCTACTCTGTGCCAGCTGCTTTAAGCATATGATTACCAATACATAGGCAAACCCTGAAGGTAGAGGTTTAAAAAACCAGAAGCTGAAGGTCATAGGTTAAGTAGATTGTTGATAAATCTTAGAGTCAGTAAGTGGCTGTGCCGAGATTCGAACTGGCTTTTGGTCTCTGGGTAAATATGCTCCACTATGTTAACTACGCTTTCTATTTCTGGTTGAAAAGCATATTGAAATAATGTTTTATATTCTTTATCACTGAAAGAGAGATTCTTATACCATTACCTCTGGTACTTCTGCCCTTTTATTTTAACCTTTACTTAACCTTGAATGAGAATACTCGTATCTGTGTGTGGTTGTCCAAACTGTGGCTTCTGTCACACAACCCCTTAGATGCCAGACTGCTAAACCAATTTCTCTATTTGCTTGTTTGCTTCTGCTGTTAAAACTTACGTACTTATTTCTATCATACTCATATTTGACCTTGTTAGTAGCACATAGTTTATTGTTTTAGCCCTCCAAATTACTTTCAGTAAGTTTTTTCTTTTTTTTTCTTTTAAAGATGGAGTCTCGCACTGTCGCCCAGGCTGGAGTGCAGTGGCTCAATCTCCACTCACTGCAAGCTCAGCCTTCCAGGTTCATGCCATTCTCCTGCCTCAACCTCCCGAGTAGTGGGACTACAGGCACCTGTCACCATGCCCAGCTAATTTTTTGTATTTTTAGTAGAGATAGGGTTTCACTGTGTTGGCCAGGATGGTCTGGATCTCCTGACCTCATGATTCACCCGTCTTGGTCTCCCAAAGTGCTGGGATTACAGACGTGAGCCACTGTGCCTGGCCTCAGTAAGTTTTTTAAAGGCGGTTTTTGGCCGGGCGCGGTGGCTCAAGCCTGTAATCCCAGCACTTTGGGAGGCCGAGACGGGTGGATCACGAGATCAGGAGATCAAGACCATCCTGGCTAACACGGTGAAACCCCGTCTCTACTAAAAAATACAAAAAAAGAAAAAAAACTAGCCAGGCGAGGTGGCGGACGCCTGTAGTCCCAGCTACTCGGGAGGCTGAGGCAGGAGAATGGTGTAAACCCGGTAGGCGGAGCTTGCAGTGAGCTGAGATCCGACCACTGCACTCCAGCCTGGGTGACAGAGCAAGACTCTGTCTCAAAAAAAAAAAAAAAAAAAGGCGGTTTTTGGCCAGGCGTGGTGTCTCATGCCTGTAATTCTAGCACTTTGGGAGGCCCAGGCGGGAGGGTCACTGGAGCTTAGGAGTTCAAGACCAGCCTGGGCAACATTGTGAGACCTCATCTTTAATAACAGGAAAAAAAAGAAAAAGAAAAAAAGAAAGAAAAAGGCAATTTTCGTGGTAACTTTTTTTCTTTATGTTCAATTGAGAAGTCATTTTGGTCTGGGCATAGTGGCTCACACCTGTAATCCCAGCACTTTGGGAAGCCAAGGTCGGTGGATCACTTGAGGTCAGGAGTTAAAGACCACCCTGGCCAACATGGTGAAACCCTGTCTTTACTAAAAATACAAAAATTAGCCAGGCCTGGTAGTATGTGCCTGTAGTCCCAGCTACTTGGGAGGTAGTTGAGGCATGAGGGTTGCTTGAACCCAGGAGGTGGAGTCTGCAGTGAGCCAAGGTCATGCCACTGCACTCCAGCCTGGGTGACAGAACAAGACTCCATCTCAAAAAAAAAAGATAAGTCATTTTGCTATTATGCAAAGAAGTTCATGAGCCTAATAAAGCTTTGGAACGTAAAAAGCAAAATCCCTTTCAAAAGAATAATGGCTTCTTTCTTATAACATTAACTGGTAAGTTGATAATGCTGGTCATAAACCATAGTTTTAGTTCCTTTGTGATTTGTATTCTCTTCTTGTTTTTCTCTGAATTACAGAATTTTGGTTATTGCTATACAAATAGTTTCAGGAAGGGTAGAACAACATTTGTTTTCTAGCCATCTTTGGAGTAAAGCTGCAAAGTTATATCTCCCATTACTACTTCCCTTCTTGTCCCCTCTGAAGTTTATAAGTGACTAATCTGCTTTGCTGGGCAAGTCCTTGGTTTCCTTCTTTTAAGACTTTTCTTTTCCTTTTTTTTTTCTTTTGAGACATAGTTTTGTTCTTGTCACCCAGGCTGGAGTGCAATGGCGCAATCTCGGCTCACTGCAACCTCCACCTCCCGTGTTCAGCAATTCTCCTGCCCCAGCCTCCTGAGTAGCTGGGATTACAGGCGTGCGCCACCACGCCTGGCTAATTTTGTATTTTTAGTAGAGATGGGGTTTCTCCATGTTGGTCAGGCTGGTCTCGAACTCCCGACCTTGGCCTCCCAAAGTGCTGGGATTACAGGCGTGAGCCATCGTGTCCAGCCAACACTTTTCTTTATGGGTGTAGCTAGATCAGTATATGATCATTTTCATAGTTTGTCTTCTTCAGAATAATCTTGTGATTTTTGTGTCTACTTTTTATGTCTAATTATTTGTTGTTGTAATTTTGTTAAAGATCTCAGGAAACAGGCTCGACAGCTGGAAAATGAACTTGACCTGAAACTAGTTTCCTTCAGCAAACTATGTACAAGTTACAGCCATAGCAGTACCCGAGATGGAAGACGCGACAGGTATAGGTACTACCAGATTCTGTCTCTTATGCCTTAACTATGCTTTTAAAGCGTTAAAAAAATAAACTAAAATATATAACTTCTGTAAGTTGGTCTGTTGGTGAAGTTTTGGTGTTTTGTCATTGACTGTTTTATTTTTTAGTGACTTATTAAAATTCTTCCAAATTCTTGAGACTAGCATTTATTTGGAATCTTTAGACAAAGATTGTTACAGTGTCAGGAGAAGCCTGCTAGAACCTCAGAATAAGTTTGTATTAAAAATATGAGTGTCTAATTCAGCCAGTGTAGGGAAAAGGTGGCTGATTTGCCCATGTGGTATGTATTTCTTGTGTTTTCCAATTGCTAAATGGACCTGTGGATCTACCCAGGTACCAAGTATACATACTGCTTTTCCGGTGTTTATTCTATTAGAGGGTATCTAATGCACTGTGTATCTTTGTCATTCATTATCAAAGCTGTCTTTAATTTTGGTACTTTTTTGAGAAACTAGTATATTACCATATTAAAAGTATGGAAAATATGTTCTTATCTTTGAAACTTATGCTCACTTTAAGTCATCCACTTGTTTCAAGAAAATATTAGGAGTAGACAGGTACAGTGGATCACACCTGTAATCCCAGGACTTTAGGAGGCTGAGGTGGATGGATCACTTGAGCCCAGGAGTTCAAGACTAGCCTGGGCAACATGGTAAAACCCTGTCTCTAAAAAAAAAAAAGAAATAAAAAAAAAAATTGTTTTAAATTAGGCAATATTTAAGACAGTTACAACGAGTAATATCATGGACCCCCAAGTGCCTATCTCCCATTTTAAAAAAATGATAATTACTCATTCCATTGAAGCCCCTTATGGCCCCTCACTTTCTCCCACCCCTTAATCAACATGTATTCTTACTGCATGTTTGTATTCCTGAGCAATTCATCGTATTCTCTTATGTTATATGGTATATATATAGTATAGTTATTTTACGACTTTTTTTTCTTTAACATTTTTGAGATTCAGCAACGGATTCATTTAACTCTGGTATATTCATTTGTAATTTATATGTAGTATTTTATGACTGTATCACAGTTTAACCATTTGATAATGGCCATTGTTTCTAATTTTTGCTAATTAATAATAACAATTTTGATAGCTGACACAGAGTGTTCATTATATGTTAGGTAAGCACTTTCTATAAATACTGCTGGGAACATTTTTACACAGAATGTTTCCATATACCTAGTGGTGAAATTGCTGGTAGCAGAGTTGTTGTTAATCCACACTTATTTTACATACTTTTTCAAAGATTAGAAGTGAGTAGGATATTTGTCAGCTAATAAAAACAATAAAATCTGAACTTGGATTTGAACTAGGTCTATCTCCAGACCCACAGTCTAAACCCTACCATATTGTGTACATTTGAACAAAAAGCTAATTTCAACACTGTAGCCAAAGTACTGTTTCTTTTGCATAAGGACTCACCAAAGTACTGTTTCTTTTGCATAAGGACTCATTGGTTGTAAAGGCAGCAGGGCCAACATTGACTCTAGGATCTCAAAATAAATTACTAACACGTCAAATAGATTGCATTGCTTTGGACTTGGTTTTATTTAGCAAGTAAAGAGAATGAAGAATGTTCTTTCTATGCATTTTCTATGTTCTGTGTGCTTCACGAACTAATACTTTTTTTATTCCTCTAAAGGAAAAACTATCTTGAAAACATTTCCTAAGAAATTCTACCACAAACTGAAACTGGCTTTGTAGAATTACTTCAGCCTAACTACCCTTTTAAATAAAAATCTAAGGCCATGAGGATCAAGATTTAATGTGTATTCTAAAGTGTCTTGTTTGATACCCAGGTTGGAAGCATGTCACAATGAGTCAACTAAGCAATAACTAGAATATTATTTATTCCAGGAATCTTTCTTTCTTTCTTTTTTTTTTTAACTTTCTATATTTTGAAAACTTCAATGTCTATGAATCATTCATTACCCACCTATAAGATGAATTAAATTTAACTGAATCCTAGTATTGTGAAGAATTAGTTTTTGGCCATTTCCCTTTAGTCTTACACTGTCCTGATGAATATATGAATATAAGGAGTATGGAATAACCAGTAGTAGAGATTGCTCTCGCATTCATTCATTCATTCAACAAACATTTAATGAGCATCTACTATGTGCCTGGCTCTATACTAGGTGCTAGGCATGTATCTATGAATAAGACAGAGCAGTTTTTCCTCCCTTCATGAAGCTTTAATTCTATTGGCATATTGTTCTTTTTCATATATCTGCTAGGGGAGGATTTATATTAATAGTCTACAGAGCATTTTTTAATCTTTTTCATTTGCCACACCCAGGCACTGTCACAGGGTAGGACAAAGTCTTCGGTAAGATTGGAGATCATGGTCATTGCCTGGGCATTTATCTGTGTCCGGTATAACTCCAGTCTGTATTGAGCTGCTCATCAGATGCTAATACATACCTAACCTGGTGAAAGTTAGTGGTGTTTTAGAAAAGGCAAAAGAAACACTCAGGACAGGTGGGTTTAGAATTTGAATCTGTCAAACATAAGTTTCACTTATAAAAAGATAGATTTTTGACTATTCAGATTTGAAAAGGCAATTTAACACAATTCTACAAAACAAAAAGATGATTGCATACTATAAGTGGAAATGTAGAAGATTAGTACCAAAGTATGCAGGTGGCTGTATATATTGAATTTAAAGCCAGTTCCTGAGTATTCATTAGCTAGTTATCCAATCTGTGCATCATTTAAACCTCAATCTTATTTTCTCTTGGTAAGAGTCAAGGGAAGAAGAGAGAACTTAATGTTGAGGTTGAAGGAACCATAATTCCTTTGGGGTAAAAATGTAAAAGATTATTTCTCACAGACCCTATATAACATAATCCATAATACATTTTATGGTTCATATTAATTACCTTATTATTTTAAGTATGTTTTAAAGGACTGCATTTGAGTAATGGATCCTCTTTAACTGAACTTCTTTTTAGTTCTGATACAACACCCCTTTTAAATGGATCAAGCCAAGACAGAATGTTTGAGACAATGGCGATTGAGATTGAACAACTTTTGGCAAGGGTAAGTGCTTTCTGTTCAGTGGCTGTTTTGCAAATAACTGTACTTGTTAAGGATCCTGGATTATATTGAGACAGACATGTTTAATGAAATTATCCATTCCATTCAAGATGTGTACCTCCCCACACCACTTGAATTTTGATGACAGCCATTCTCAGGTGATAGGATGTTATTTTGGTCTTTATGGATTATATGGGGGAATGCTTAATTCTTACTTGATATCTTGTTTTTTGTTTTGTTTTGTTTTGCTGTCAACCAAAAGGGCATATAGGCAAATAATTTGCTTTTAGCTGTTCATAGTGCTTAGTAAAATATTTTTATTTTTTTTTCTTTATTTCTAGCTTACAGGGGTAAACGATAAAATGGCAGAATATACCAACAGTGCAGGTGTCCCCTCCTTGAATGCGGCCCTGATGCATACATTACAGCGGCATAGAGACATATTGCAGGTAATATATTGGGCTCGAGACATTTTCATTATCACAGGAGTTCGGTTTTTTTTTTAATCCCTGCATTGGATATGTGCACATGCATTTAAAATGACAAAGAGAAACATCTGAGAAAATAAATGCCGTGCTAGAGGGACTTGTTTTACTTTTTTTTTTTTGGTCACCATTGTAAAATTCTGAAAATATCTAATAGCTCTTGCTATTTCCTGATGAAGTTGACTAATATTCATCACTGGGTAATATACTTCCATTCTGGGAGACCTAGCTAGCTAGCTGTAACAGTGAACTAGTCAATGGTCATATATAGACAGTAACATTGTGGGTTAGAGTGTGCTTTCATCTGGCTTTGAAGATAATATGGAAGGGGAATAATTTACTATACTTAGTATATTGTTTGAGAAAACAATAAATGTTTATGCACCAATAAAACTAAACTCTTAAAGATTTAAATGGAGGATATGTTAAAAATATAGTAGTACAAATAGGAAAGCAATTTTTTTTTTTTTTGAGATAGGGTCTCTCTGTCACCCAGGCTGGAGTGCAGTAGTGCAATCACAGCTCACTGCAGCCTCAACCTCCCAAGCTCAAACAATCCTCCTACCTCAGCCTCCCGAGCATCTGGGACCACAAGCACATGCCACCACACCTGGCCAAATTTTTAAAAGTTTTTTGCAGAGACAGGTCCTTGCCGTGTTCCTCAGGCTGGTCTCTAACTCCTGTGTTCACAGGTTTTTGCTATGTTGCCCAGGCTGTTCTCTTAACTCCTGTGTGTGGGCAGTCTACCCACCTCGGCCTTCCAAAGTGCTAGAATTACAGGCATGAGCTGCTGCTGTACCCAGCTACAAATATTTTTAATACTGTGAAAAGTCAGCAACTATTTCTAATTTTAAAAACTGTTTTTAAAAGTAGGAATAGATGGCCAGACGCGGTGGCTCATGCCTGTAATCCCAGCACTTTGGGAGGCATGAGGGGGGTGGGTCACCTGAGGTCAGGAGTTGGAGACCAGCCTGGCCAACATGGCGAAACCTCATCTCTACTAAAGTACAAAAATAAGCTGGGTAATAAAAACATTCCCATTGAATAAAACAACACAAGGATACCCATGATCGCTACAAATGCATAACATTGTTTTTTAAGTTCTTGAAGGTGCAATTAGACAGTAAAAAGAAATGAAATGTAGGCTGGGCATGGTGACTCACGCCTTTTGTCCCAGCACTTTGGAAGTCTGAGGTGGGTGGATCATTTGAGGTCCGGAGTTGGAGACTAGCCTGGCCGACAAGGTGAAACCCCTTCTCTACTAAAAATACAAAAATTAGCGGGGCATGGCGGTGGGTGCCTGTTATCCCAGCTACTTAGGAGGCTGAGGCAGGAGAATAGCTTGAACCCTTGAACCCGGGAGGTGGAGGTTGCAATGAGCCGAGATTGTGCCACTGCACTCCAGCCTGGGCAACAGAGTGAGACTGTCTCAAAAAAAAAAAAAAAAAAGTTGTAAATATTGGAAAGGAAGAGGCAAAATTTCTGTGAGGTAGCAGGATAAAATTATATGTCTAGTACATCCAGGAAAGTTACCTGATAAAAAGTTGGAAACAATTAAATTCAGTAAGATGGTAGATTATAAAATGAATACATAAAAGCAAATAGTTTTCCTACTATGATAGGAAATAAATGATAACCTGTTAGAAAATATAATGGAAGAAACTATAAAGTATTCATGTATGAATTAAATAAGAAATGTGTAGGACTTGTATGTGCAAAATTCTACTGAGGGACATAGAACAAGATTTAAGTAAAGGAAAGAATCACTCCGTTTTTGGATGGGAAGACTTTCGTCTAAATTGCATGACATCCCAGTGGAAACAGCAGGGTTGTTTTGTTGTTTGTTTAATTAAAAACAAATGACAGAACAATACCAAAGTTCATTTGGAATCATAGACATACAAGAACAACCAAGAAGAACAATGAGGATAAGTGGTAGAGGGTTTGTAGTTCTCCCAGATCTTAAAACCTGTTAAAAAGCTGAAATAGTTGAAATAGTTTGATACTAGAGAAAAAAATAAATAAATAAGTAAGAACAATTAAACAGAGTAGAGTTTATATGTAGACCCAATTATGTATGGAAATTTTTAGTTTCTGATAAAGATGTTGTTTAAAATCAGTGGGGCAAAGAGAAATTATAAAATAAATGGAACTATAACCATTGCCTAATTATTCAGGGATTAAAAAAAAGAATTCTATCTCAATCCTCACATCCAGAACAAATTCCAAATGGATCCAAGAAGTATAGAAAAAGAAACCATAAAGCAGAGGTGAAATTTATAAACTTTTGAGCAGAAATGACTTTCTAAATAAGACTTGATACTGGAAACTGTAACAAATGACTACTTTGCTTACTACACAGAGAAATAATAGAAATAGGAAAAAGACAGTAGGAAAATGGACAAAGGATATAAAATTGCTTACAAAAAGTGAGTGGCCAAAATTATAAAAACCGTTTCAGCAGTATTTCCAAATAAAAATACAGAAATCTAAAAGAGGTGATTTTTCACCTGTCAGGTTAGCAAATGTTGAAACATTTATAACCCATTATTGGCAAGAGTAAAAATAAAAAAACAGCACTCATATATTGCTAGTGGGAACATAAATTGATGTAATGTTTCTAGAAGGCAGTTTAGCACTACCAGAATGTAAATGAATGTGACATTCTTTGATCCAGTTATTCTTTTTTTTTTTGAGATGGAGTCTCATTCTGTGGTCCAGGCTGGAGTGTTGGAGTGCAGTGGTGCAATCTCGGCTCACTGCAGCCTCTGCCTCCCGAGTTAAAGCGATGCTTCCGCCTTGGCCTCCCGAGTAGCTGGAACTACAGGTGTGCACCATCACGCCCGGCTAATTTTTGTATTTTTAGTAGCAATGGAGTTTCATCATATTGGTCAAGCTGGTCTCAAACTCCTGACCTCGTGATCCACCCAACTCAGCCTCTCAAAGTGCTGGGATTACAGGCGTGAGCCACCGTGCCCAGCCCTGATCTAATTATTCTGTTGCTAGGCATTTACTCCTTTTTTTTTTTTTTAAGCTCTGTTGAACTTAATAGACATTTACTTTTTAAATACACTTTTTTTTTTTTCTTTTGTTTTTCAGACAGAGTCTCACTCTGTCACCCAGGCTGGAGTGCAGTGCATGGTCTCGGCTTACTGCAACCTCCGCCTCCCAGGTTCATACCATTCTCCTGCCTCAGCCTCCTGAGTAGCTGGGACTACAGGCGCCCGCCAGCATGCCCAGCTAATTTTTTGTATTTTTAGTAGAGATGGGGTTTCACCATGTTAGCCAGGATGGTCTCCATCTCCTGACCTCGTGATCTGCCTGCCTCGGCCTCCCAAAGTGCTGGGATTACAGGTGTGAGCCATCATGCCTGGCCTAAATATACTTTTTAAACAAACAAACAAAAAAAAGAGTTCAGTTAAAAAAATACATATAAGAATGTTTATTGGCAGTAATTTTTTTTTTTAAACAGAGTCTCGCTCTGTTGCCTAGGCTAGAGTGCAGTGGTTTGATCTCAACTCACTGCAACTTCTGCCTCCCAAGTTCAAGTGATTCTCCTGCCTCAGCCTTCTGAGCAAAGTAGCTGGTACTACAGGTGCATGCCACCACACTGGCTAATTTTTGTGTTTTTAGTAGAGACGGGGATTCGCCATGTTGGCCAGGCTGGTCTCGAACTTCTGACTTGTAGTGATCCACCCACCTCAGCCTCCCAAAGTGCTAGGATTACAGGCATGAGCCACCGTGCCTGGCTCTTGCAGTATTTTTAATAGCAAACAAAATGAAAACAACTAAAGTGTTTATCAGTAGGGCATTTGTTAAATTGTGATAGTCATAAGATAATATTCTATGCAGCTATTAAAAAGAATGATGTAGTTTTCTTTTTCCTACTATGGAAAGATTGCTTGATACTTTATGAAGTACAAAAAGCAGGGTGTACATCGGAATGTATATTATGACTTATTTGGCAAAGTGAAAGAAATAGATAAGCTTGTATATGTAAAAACGTATTTCCTGGCCAGGTGCAGTGGCTCACGCCTGTAATCCCAGCATTTTGGGAGGCCAACGTAGGTGGAACTCTTGAGGTCAGGAGTTCAAGACCAGCCTGGCCAACATGGTGAAACTTCATCTCTACTAAAAATACAAAAATTAACTGGATGTAGTGGCACACTCCTGGAGTCCCAGTACTAGGGAGGCCGAGGCACTAGAATCGCTTGAACCCGGGAGGTGGAGGTTGCAGTGAGCTGAGGTGGTACCACTGTACTCCAGCCTGGGTGACAGAGCAAGACTCTTGTCTCCAAAAAAAAGAAAATAGTAATTTCCTGGAAGAAAATACAAAATGATGGTAACAGTTATGAGGTGTGGAGCAGAATGTTTTGTTTTCCTTTGTTTCACCTTTATTTCTTTTGGTGCCCTTTTAATATTCTCCTCCATGTTTATGTATTACTCTTGTTTTTTAAAAGGTCAACAGGGACTCTGTGGGAGACAAGATTTTTATTTTCTTTATCTACATCTCTGAATTTATGAAAAGTAATGAATATTCTTAATATCTTTTAACAGTGGTACAAAAATAATAGAAAATGTTTAAAGATTATTTTGTTCCTTACAGTTCTCTTGATTCTATTCTTTTTTGTTTCGGAATTAAATTTTTTGTGAGAGCTCCAAAATGATGAACTTTGAAAATAAACTCTGTTAGGTTTACTGTTAAGTAGAAGGAGCCTCTCAAGTTTTCTCCTAGACTATTTGAAGTTATTTTATGTCAGAATTTTTTTCTTCTTAATCCTGTCTCATAAGACAAAGTACTAGGAGGTACAAAGGACAGTGATTTAATGGCTCTGTTTCCCTAACACTGAATTATTTTCATTTGAAAGAAGTTGGTCACTCTTCAGCAAAGTAATTTTAAAGTTATTTTTACCTTTGGTTAATTTAATTTTTTAAATAGCAGTTTTCTTGACAAATTTACAGTGTGATGATAATACATAACTGGTTCAGTGAGATGAAAATCCTTAATTAGCTTCTGTTGAGATTGGATGTTGATTTATTACAGGATTATACACATGAATTCCATAAAACCAAAGCAAACTTTATGGCAATACGGGAAAGGGAGAATCTCATGGGATCAGTACGAAAAGATATTGAGTAAGTTGCCTTTTATATTATTTTGTAGAATATTTATTCAGATTTGGCTTTAGGATATGTTCACGGTTAATTGCAAATTGAGTGGCAGAACCATGGTTTAGATTTCAGGGTTTCCAAGTCCCATTTCACTGTCTTTTGAGCATTGATGCTACAGTGTCATCCTAATCTACTTTTCCATTTTTATCTCATGCTTCCTCTTACTTTATCATTGGCTCCTGCCAACATTGACTTTCCTGTCTTAATTCAAAGTCCAGCTTAGATGGTATCTTCATGGTTCTCTCATCTCTTACCACCCACCTTAAGAATTATAATGTTACTTTTATGGTCCTCTGCAGATGCGTCAAAGAAAAAAGAAATTCTGTAATTATAGCATTATCAGTAACTGAAGCTCTCCATGTTTCTCTTCCTGATTATCACCTATCACTTGCCCCTCTCCCTTGTCCCAACAATTACATATTACAAACAATAATATGTACAAACTCATAGCCTTATGTTAAATTATTTAAGGAATCCCAGCATTCTCATACTGATCTCAATCTATAATTTCAAATATTTGTTTTTTTCTTCTGTCCCTTTACCTCACTTTTAATGATCTATTCTAGCATTTCATATGCATTTTTGGAGATTTTTTCACAACTGAACGCTACTGACAAAGTCCCGTGGGCATCTCATTGAAGCTGAAGACTTTCCAGTTTGGAGCCATCGAATGATACCTGTCATCATCTCATTTGTGATAAACTATGTGATATGTTTTATAAACTATGATACACATTTATCATAAACTCTATATTATATGTACTCTCAGAAACACTTTCCTAGAGATCCTTTATTTTGTTGTAACAATAACAGTTTCAGCAGTAAAACTGTTGTAATATTTTTAGTCCTTCAGGACATTTAAGTCTTTTGTTTAATTTCTGTATAGTCCATTTATATATACACTTTGAGGAATGCACAATGGCCATAAAAGATATGTTCATCTATTCGTTAAACTGTCTCCTCAGTACCAACTCTGAGTTAGCCACAGTAGAAGGTAGAAATGAAAAGACCGGCCAGGCGCGGTGGCTCACGCCTGTAATCCCAGCACTTTGGGAGGCTGAGGCAGGCGGATCACTTGGGGCCAGGAATTAAAGACCAGTCTGGCCAACATGGTGAAACCCTGTCTCTATAAAAATATAAAAATTAGTTGGGCGTAGTTGTAGGCGCCTGTAATCCCAGCCACTTGGGAGGATGAGACAGGAGAATCGGTTTAACCTGGGATGTGGAGGTTGCAGTGAGCTATGATTGTGTCGCTGCACTCCAGCCTGCATGACAGAGCAAGACTCTGTCTTAAAAAAAAAAAGAGAGAGAAATGAAAAGACCAATGTGGCCCTGTAAGAGTTTAGAATCTAGGTGCTAGAGGAAAGTATATGTAGTAATTTACACAGTAATTTTTAATATATTTTTTGGCCTCACAGCAATCTTTTGGTTAAGATAGAAATCATCAGTCTCATTTTACAAAACTAGGTATTGAGACACTTGTCTAAGGTGAAGTGACTGTGAAATGATGGAGTATAGATTTAAATCCAAGTCATCATGTGTTCTTGGTTATATCATTCTGCCTTCCTGGGTGGTATTTTCTCCTGTGCTTTGCACAGTAGCCCTGCATCTCAACCAGTATTTCAGTTTTAACAGCAGGACTCTTTTTTGTCTTACTGTAGTATTTGTACACTTAACTTGAATTTTAAAAATTTTGAGCTGGGCATGGTGGCCCATGCTTGTAATCCTAGCACTTTGGGAGGCCGAGACAGGTAGATCACTTGAGCTCAGGAGTTCAAAGCCAGCTTGGCCAACATGGCGAAACCCCATCTCTACTAAAAATATAAAAATTAGCTGGGCATGGTGGTGGGCACCTGTAATCCCAGCTACTTGGGAGGCTGAGGCACGAGAATCGCTTGAACCCGAGAGGCAGAGGTTGCAGTCAGCCGAGATGGTACTATTGCACTCTAACCTGGTTGACAAAGTGAGATTTCATCTCAAAAAAAAAAAAAAAGCAAAAATTAGCCAGGCATGGTGGTGTGCTCCTGTAGTCCCAGCTACTTGTGGGGCTGAGGCAGGAGGATCCCTGGAACCTGGGAGGTTGAGGAGGGTGCAGTGAGCCAACATGTGCCACTGCACTGCAGTCTGGGTAACAAAGTGAGAAAGTGAGACTGTGTCTCCAAAAAAAAAAAAATTGTTCCTGATACTTTATTATTAGTGGAAAACAGAAAAATTAAATTTCGATAGTAGTGATAAAAGTAATTTTTTTGTCAACTTCAATACACTGAAGACCAAAACAGTTATCCTTAAGTGTGTCAAAATGAGCAAATCTTTAGCTTGATTTCAGTGTTCCTTAGGCTTCAGTTGGTGTACTGCATGTATTATTGTGAAAGAAAACATTTCATTTCAACAGCTTTCCCACCCTGTGTGCTATGTACTAAATCAGTTGTAAGTTTTACTTCCACTTGGAGAAAAATGAAGATATCAGAGATAGGAGGTAAAGGAAAAGTAAGATTTTTTTTGGTGGGTTGTTTCAGAATGTTGAGTTATTTTGGTGAAAAACAGTAAACTGTGAGGCCTAAATTAGAAAGGCAGAGACATTAATATTTATCTACTTATAATAACATTTTTCAGAGGGAAATGCAAAGGATTATGCACTTTCATTGTTCATTCAAAACTGTGGAGAGGCTCAATTTTTCTACTTTCAAGATCACTAGGGTCAGTCACTTAATCTGATTTTGTATTCTCTGCCAAAAATGTTTTTAAATTTTCTCTTTTGTTCCAGATCATATAAAAGTGGGTCTGGAGTAAACAACAGAAGAACTGAGCTATTTCTGAAAGAACATGACCACCTTCGAAAGTAGGTATTGAATGTATGTGCATTATGTGGTTTTCCATGTTTATTAATTCATTTACTTATGTCACCAACATTTTATGTTTATTATAATAAGTGCCTTGTCCGTGCTAATTCATTTTATTTTCCTAATGACTCTTTTCAATAGAAAAGGAATTGCAGCTGTTCCAACCATAATTAGGAAAGATCCCGTGCTGTTGACTATTTCACATCACTTAATTGTTACCTTAATGTGATTTTTGTTTTTTGTTTTGAGATGAGTCTCGCTCTGTCGCCCAGGCTGGAGTGTAGTGACTCGATGTCGGCTGATTGCAGCCTCTACCTCCCGGGTTTAAGCGATTCTCCTGCCTCAGCCCCCCAAGTAGCCGGGTGTGGTGGTGGGCTGGGTGGGGTGGTGGGCTCCTATAATCCCAGCTACTTGGGAGGCTGAGGCAGGAGAATTGCTTGAACCCAGGAGGCAGAGGTTGCAGTGAGCCAACATCATGCCACTGCACTCCAGCCTGTGTGACAGAGTGAGACTCTATCTCAAAAAAAAAAAAGATATATGGCTGATTATATTGTTGCTGTCTTTATAGACAGAGAATTAAGGAGTAAAGAGGACAGACAGACTATATTACCTAAAACATTGAAATGCCATGATTTATCCAGAATCATGCATTCAATTTCCTGACCATGCATATGGTGCTTTTTCTCTAGAAGCATTTTGTCATTTTGAATGGAATATGTCTTCTGTATTTACCTTAATGAAGTTGATAACTTTCAGAGGTTTTCACTGGTGAAGACAAACTTGAGTAAGGAGATAACTTACACAAGCAGAAAAAGCCTCATCTCTTCTGGATGCCTTTAATGCCAGTGGTCATCACCAGGTGTAGATCAGTCACCCTTTACCCAGGCTGGGACCTCCACCTTCTCATTTATAGGTGTATCACCTTAGCAATCTTCTGCATCTCACTGTCACCCAACACATTTTCTCCTTCCAAGCCTCTGCAGTCTCACGAGTTTGTATTTTTCTTATAACTGACCTTCCTACCCTATCCAGCCTGGATCTCATAGGAGATTAACTGAAATACTCCCAACATTGGGCCTTTCCTGGGCCCCTGTCTTCCTTCTGTACTCTGGTAAAATGCCAGCCCAATCCATAGTATGTTGTTCTACTTCTGTATGAGAGGGCTAAAGAAAAAGCAACTAGTCATACAAATGAACCCTGTTTTAAAGTAACTGTTAAATCTTTTCAACCTCATCTGAGTGCTCAGCCTTGCCTGATGCCTTTTGCTTGCCTAGTCCTTCTGTTTAGTTCTCTCATTCTCTTCAAGAACTTTACCAAATCTTCTCCTTCCCCCTCTTGACCTTCCTGTCTCTTCACCTGATTCAGAGGTTCTTAGCTCCTACTTCAGTGAGATGTTTAAGGTTTTGCTCTTTTCTATAAATTGACCTATAGGAGTATCCCTCTTTACGCCTTTCCTATAGTTGTTAGGGGATGGAATATTTGTCCTGAGAAGGCCAATACACGCATCGGACACTTGTCTGTATCCCCATTTGCTATGTAAGTATTTGACTCTTCAGCCATCCGGTACGCTGGCTCTGTCTCTGGTTTACACCTGCTGTCTCTGTGTCAGCACTCATTTCCGCTTTAGCCCATTGACTTCTTCCCTCGCAACACTACTGAACCTGTCAATAGGCACATCAGTGATCTCCTGCATGCCAAGTCTCACGGACATTTTTCTTCATGTTGTTTGACTGCTGCTCTGCCTGACTCGATATTATAATCTCCTTTCCTTGAAACCCTAGGCTACTGTAGCACTACACTTTACTGATTCTCCACTTACCTACCTTCCTTCTTTTTGTTTTTTTCCTGAGTCCCTCCAGGTATGGCCTAGGAATCCTTTTAAACACAGTGCTCCAGGCAGAAATTAGTTGGAGTTAGTTCACAAGCTGCAATTTATTTGCCATCCACCCTTGCATTTCAGCTCCGTTATTTGTCCTTGACATGCCTGTCTATAAAAACACTTTCTCCTTCCCAGAGATGGCAGCTAACAAGACCTAGCAAAGAGAAATGGGAATTTTCATTCACAATTTCATAGGGAAAGCAATTGGTAAGATTATTTTACTGCCAAGGATAATAAGATTAATGAGAGAGTTGAAGAAAGAGGCATGAATTCTGAAATTGTCTAGAACCATCTAAGAGGTAAAGCTGAGGAGTTTTATCCACACTTGTAGGCTGCGATTGTTTTCATAGAAGTACTCTCTGATTTATGGGCATGTTATTGATCACAACTAGAATTGCAGATTGTGTGCATTTAATACATCAGCTTAAAAATCCTTGACATTTAAAAATACCTTTGGCAGAGTTTTACAGTAGTCACGATATTTAAAATTTATTCTAATTTGTTGGTTTCTTAGAGTATAATTTCATTTAGTCACATGTATGATAAGGACATACAGACTTCTTGCTGGGGGCATTGGCTCATGCCTGTAATGCCTGTAATCCCCACTACTCAGGTGGCTGAGTTGGGAGGATTGCTTGAGGCCAAGACTTTGAGATGGGCCTGGGCAACATAGCAAGACTGTCTCTAAAATAATAATAATAATAATACTGACTATATTTTTTGGTTTCTAGGGTTAATTTTTTTTCATCTTTCTCTCATTAATTTACCACTTTTATCTGACTAAGATACCTTAAGTTTCTTTATTCCTTTGGTAGTATAATGAAATTATTTGGGCAGGGTTTTGAAACCAGAGAGACCTGGGTTCAAATCCTGGTGTGGACTCTATCTTTTGAGGTAAAGTCCTTTAAATCCTCTTACTTTCCAGTGTCTTTTAAGTGGGTAATATAACCCTTACTTTATGGACTGTTGCAAAGATGAGAGAGGATGTATGTAAAATGTTTACCTATTACAGTGCTTGATATGTAGTAGACGAATTCTAAAATTATACTGAGCCATTTTTCCCATAGTGGCTTTAGAAAAGAAAAGTATACTCATACATTAGAATTGTGCACCTAGGGCTAAGTGACTCTAGCCCTGTGGAACCTGTCAATGCCAGAATGGTATGTAGGACTAGATAGATTAATGTCACCTGACCCTGATTGTCTATTGACACTCAATGTATGGCCAGGTGCAGTGGCTGACGCCTGTAATTCCCACACTTTGGGAGGCCAAGGTGGGCGGATCACTTGAAGTCAGGAGTTCAAGACCACCCTGGCCAACCTGGTGAAACCCTATCTCTACCAAAAATACAAAAATAAGACAGGTGTGGTGGCAGGCACCTATAATCCCAGCTACTCTGGAGGCTGAGGCAGGAGAATTGCTTGAACCTGGGAGGCAGAAGTTGCAGTGAGCTGAGATCGCACTACACCATGCCAGCGTAGGTGACAGAGCAATACTCCATCTCAAAAAAAAAAAAAAAAAGAAAAACTCGATTTTTAAATTACTCTTACTAGTCATTAGTCTTATATATCAGTATAATGAATACTTTATTCAAAACCTTCTTTTTTTTTAGACGGAGATAATAAAATTTCAGTTGCATTCCACCTGTTTCTTCATGTGCATGTCTGGATGCACGTGTAATTTGTTGGTACCAGTTTTGGTTGTTTAAACGAGCGTTTGTTGAGCATCTGTGTTGTGGAAAGTATTGTGCTGGGTGCTGGGGATAGCACAGGTGGCATCATCCCTGTCCTTAGTGAGCTCAGCCAGAGGGGGTGGGGAGCAGAAAAGAAATGTGAATCGGTAGTTTCAGTGAGAAGTAATAAGTGCTTTATTATGATGTGCAAAGGTTTGTGCGCACCCTAGAGGAGCACATAAAAGGGAGTCATTAACCTCCTGAAGCTTCTGAAAGGGCTTTAGAGAAGTCAGACATTTGATTTGATTCTTGAGGAATGGGTAGGTGTTCTCCAAGTAGAGATAGAAAAAGATTGAAAAGTTGAAACTCAGACCTCATAACCATGCCTTCCTGTCTTCCCTTCTTAAATCCGTATCATTCCTGATACATTATTAAATGGATCTATTTTGAAACGTCCAATGGACGTCAAATGGATCTATTTTGCATTTACTCCACGTCCAAACCCTCTCCCAGGTTATAGGCCTCACTCATGCACCTGAAGAGGACACACAGGGCAAAAGAAAGTGAGCATTGTGCGGGGGGGGGGGGGTCTCTGAGGGTCATGGGGGTCAGCCGAGGCTGCCATTCTTTTTCCTCATAAATCAGATTTACTGAGGTAGAACGTACTTACAGTAAAAATGTATCCATTTTAAGTTTACAGTTTGGTACGTTTTAACAAATGTATAGACTTAACTGACACCATGGTCAAGACAGAGAATATTTCTATCACCTCAAAAAAGATCCTTATTCCCCTTTGGAGTCAGTCCCTGTCCCCCAGTCACAGGCAGCTGCTTACTGGCTTTCTGTCACTATAGATGAGTCTTACCTTTTCCAGAATTTTATACAAGTGAATTCATACAGTCTGCACTTACTTCACCTAGCATAGTGTTTCTAAGATTCGTTGTTTTTCTTAAATGTCAGTAATTGATTTCTTTCTATAGCAGAATGACTTCCATTGTATGATATACCACAATTTCTTTATCCATTCAACCATTGTTGCACATTTGGGTTATTTTCAGTTTTTGGCTATTACAAACAAAATTATTATGAACATTCATAAACAAAACTTTGTGTGGTCATACGTTCTCATTCCTGTTTTTTTTTTTTTTTTTGAGATGGAGTCTCACTCTGGCACCCATGCTGGAGTGCAATGGTGCAATCTTGGCTCACAGCAACCTCCGCCTCCTGGGTTCACGCCATTCTTCTGCCCCAGCCTCCCGAGTAGCTGGGACTACAGGCTCCTGCCACCAAGCCCGGCTCATTTTTTGTATTTTTCGTAGAGAGGGGATTTCACCATGTTAGCCAGGATGGTCTCAATTTCCTGACCTCATGATCCACCCACCTTGGCCTCCCAAAGTGCTGGGATTACAGGCATGAGCCACCATACCCGGCCATTCTCATTCCTCTTGAGTAAATACTAGGAGTTGTATTGTTGAGTTGTATGGTAAGTATGTGTCCCAATTTATAAGAAAGTGTCAAACTTTTCCAAAGTGGTTATACCATTTTTGCATTTCTGTCAGTCATGCGTGAGAGTTCAAATTGCTCTAAGTCCTTGCCAACACGCCTTTCTTTTGTAGCCATTTTAGTAGAAGTGTAAGGGTTTTTATTGTTTTGATTTGTATTTCTCTAAGGACTGGTGATGTTAAGCCTTCCTTCAAGTGCTTATTAGCCATTTGTGTATCTTCTTTTTTATTATTCACAACTCACAGGTTATTATGACATTTGTATATCTTCTTCAGTGAAGGGTCTGTTCAAGTCTTTTTGCCTTTTGTTGTGGGCCTTTTTCTATTGTGTTAAAAGGGTTCTTTGTGTACTCTGGATGTAAGTCCTTTGTCAGATAAAGGTTTTGCAAGTATTTTCTTTGAGCCTGTGACTTCCTTTTCATTTTCATCTGGTGACTTTCAAAAGAGCAGAGGTTTTTAATTTTGATGAAGTCTGGTTGATCAGTTTTTTCTTTCTGATTCATGTATTTTTGGTATATTTAAGATTTCTTGGCTGTCCTAAGGTTACAAATTTTTTTCTTTTGTTTTCTTTCAGGAGTTTTAGTTTTAGCTTTTTTATTTGTTTGTTTTTAAACCTGAAGCATCATACAGTTTTAGCTTTTTTTTTCTTTTTTTTCTTTAGTTTAAGTTCTAGGGTACATGTGCACACCGTGCAGGTTTGTTACATATGTATACATGTGCCATGTTGGTGTGCTGCACCTGTTAACTCATCATTTACATTAGGTATATCTCCTAATGCTGTTCCTCCCCTCTCCCCCAACTCCCCGGCAGGCCTGGTGTGTGATGTTCCCCACCGTGTCCATGTGTTCTCATTGTTCAGTTCCCACCTATGAGTGAGAACATGCGGTGTTTGGTTTTCTGTCCTTGCGATAGTTTGCTGAAAATGATGGTTTCCAGCTTCATCCATGTCCCTATAAGGGACATTAACTCATCCTTTCTTGTGGCTGCATAGTATTCCATGGTATATGTGTGCCACATTTTCTTAATCCAGTCTATCATTGATGGACATTTGGGTTGGTTACAAGTCTTTGCTATTGTGAATAGTGCTGCAGTAAGCATATGTGTGCATGTGTCTTTGTAGCAGCATGATTTATAATCCTTTGGGTATATGCCCAATAATGGGATGGCTGGGTCAAATGGTATTTCTAGTTCTAGATCCTTGAGGAATCGCCACACAGCCTTCCACAATGGTTGAACTAGTTTACAGTCCCACCAACAGTGTAAAAGTGTTCCTATTTCTCCACATTCTCTCCAGCACCTGTTGTTTCCTGACTTTTTAATGACTGCCATTCTAACTGGTGTGAGATGGTATCTCATCGTGGTTTTGATTTGCATTTCTCTGATGGCCAGTGATGATGAGCATTTTTTCATGTGTCTGTTGGCTACATAAATGTCTTCTTTTGAGAAGTGTCTGTTCATATCCTTTGCCCGCTTTTTGATGGGGTTGTTTGATTTTTTCTTGTAAATTTGTTTAAGTTCTTTGTAGATTTTGGATATTAGCCCTTTGTCAGATGGGTAGATTGTAAAAATTTTCTCCCATTCTGTAGATTGCCTGTTCACTCTGATGGTAGTTTCTTTTGCTGTGCAGAAGCTCTTTGGTTTAATTAGATCCCATTTGTCTATTTTGACTTTTGTTGCCATTGCTTTTGGTATTTTAGTCTTGAAGTCCTTGCCCATGCCTATGGCCTGAATGGTATTGCCTAGGTTTTCTTCTAGGGTTTTTGTGGTTTTAGGTGTAACATTTAAGTATTTGAAACATCTTGAGTTAATTTTTGTATAAGGTGTAAGGAAGGGGTCCAGTTTCAGCTTTCTACATATGGCTAGCCAGTTTTCCCAGCACCATTTATTGAATAGGGAGTCCTTTCCCCATTTCTTGTTTTTGTCAGGTTTGTCAAAGATCAGATGGTTATAGATGTGTGATATTATTTCCGAGGGCTCTATTCTGATCCATTGGTGTATATCTCTGTTTTGGTACCAGTACCATGCTGTTTCGGTTACTGTAGCCTTGTAGTATAGTTTGAAGTCAGGTAGTGGGATGCCTCCAGCCTTGTTCTTTTGGCTTAGGATTGTCTTGGCAATGCGGCCTCTTTTTTGGTTCCATATGAACTTTAAAGTAGTTTTTTCCAATTCTGTGAAGAAAGTCATTGGTAGCTTGATGGGGATGGCATTGAATCTATAAATGACCTTGGGCAATATGGCCATTTTCACAATATTGATTCTTCCTATCCATGAGCATGGAATGTTCTTCCATTTGTTTGTGTCCTCTTTTATTTCACTGAGCAGTGATTTGTAGTTCTCCTTGAAGAGGTCCTTCACATCCCTTGTAAGTTGGATTCCTAGGTATTTTATTCTCTTTGAAGCAATTGTGAAGGGGAGTTCACTCATGATTTGGCTCTCTGTTTGTTATTGGTGTATAGGAATGCTTGTGAGTTTTGCACATTGATTTTGTATCCTGAGACTTTGCTGAAGTTGCCTATCAGCTTAAGGAGCTTTTGGGCTGAGATGATGGGGTTTTCTAAATATACAATCATGTCATCTGCAAACAGGGACAATTTGACTTCCTCTTTTCCTAATTGAATACCCTTTATTTCTTTCTCTTGCCTGATTGCCCTGGCCAGAACTTCCAACACTATGTTGAATAGGAGTGGTGAGAGACGGCATCCCTGTCTTGTGCCAGTTTTCAAAGGGAATGCTTCCAATTTTTGCCCGTTCAGTATGATATTGGCTGTGTGTGGGTTTGTCATAAATAGCTCTTATTATTTTGAGATACGTCCCATCAGTACCTAGTTTATTGAGAGCTTTTAGCATGAAGGGCTGTTGAATTTTGTCAAAGGCTTTTTCTGCATCTGTTGAGATAATCATGTGGTTTTGTCTTTGGTTCTGTTTATATGATGGATTACGTTTATTGGTTTGCGTATGTTGAACCAACCTTGCATCCCAGGGATGAAGCCAGCTTGATCGTGGTGGATAAGCTTTTTGATGTGCTGCTGGATTCAGTTTGCCAGTATTTTATTGAGGATTTTTGCATCGATGTTCATCGGGGATATTGGTCTAAAATTCTCTTTTTTTTGTTGTGTCTCTGCCAGGCTTTGGTATCAGGATGATGTTGGCCTCATAAAATGAATTAGGGATGATTCCCTCTTTTTCTTTTGATTGGAATAGTTTCAGAAGGAATGGTACCAGCTCCTCCTTATACCTCTGGTAGAATTTGGCTGTGAATCCCTCTGGTCCTGGACTTTATTTGGTTGGTAAGCTATTATTGCCTCAGTTTCAGTTATTGTTCTATTCAAGGATTCAGCTTCTTCCTGGTTTAGTCTTGGTAGGGTGTATGTGTCCAGGAATTTATCCATTTCTTCTAGATTTTCTAGTTTATTTGCATAGAGGTGTTTATAGTATTCTCTGATGGTAGTTTCTGTGGATTGGTGGTGATATCCCTTTTATCATTTTTTATTGCATTTATTTGATTCTTCTCTCTTTTCTTATTTGTTAGTCTTGCTAGCAGTCTATCAATTTTGTTGATCTTTTCAGAAAACCAGCTGCTGGATTCATTGATCTTTTTGGAGGGTTTTTTGTGTCTCTATCTCCTTCAGTTCTGCTCAGATCTTAGTTATTTCTTGCCTTCTGCTAGCTTTTGAATGTGTTTGCTCTTGCTTCTCTAGTTCTTTTAATTGTGATGTTAGGGTGTCAATTTCAGATCTTTCCTGCTTTCTCTTGCGGGTATTTAGTGCTATAAATTTCCCTCTACACACTGCTTTAAATGTGTCCCAGAGATTCTGGTATGTTGTGTCTTTGTTCTCATTGGTTTCAAAGACCATGTTTATTTCGGCCTTCATTTCGTTATGTACCCAGTAGTCATTCAGGAGCAGGTTGTTCAGTTTCCATGTAGTTGAGCACTTTTGAGTGAGTTTCTTAATCCTGAGTTCTAGTTTGACTGCCCTGTGGTCTGAGAGACAGTTTGTTATAATTTCTGTTCTTTTACATTTGCTGAGGAGTGCTTTACTTCCAACTATGTGGTCAATTTTGGAATAAGTGAGATGTGGTGCTGAGAAGAATGTATATTCTGTTGTTTTGTGGTGGAGAGTTCTGTAGATGTCTATTAGATCTGCTTGGTGCAAAGCTGAGTTCCCAATTCCTGGATATCCTTTTAACTTTCTGTCTCGTTGATCTAATGTTGACATTGGGGTGTAAAAGTCACCCATTATTATTGTGTGGGAGTCTTAAGTCTCTTTTTAGGTCTCTAAGGACTTGCTTTATGAATCTGGGTGCTCATGTATTGGGTGCATATATATTTAGGACAGTTAGCTCATCTTGTTGAATTGATCCCTTTACCATTATGTAATGGCCTTCTTTGTCTCTTTTGATCTTTGTTGGTTTAAAGTCTGTTTTATCAGAGACTAGGATTGCAACCCCAGCTTTTTTGTTGTTTTCCATTTGCTTGGTAGATCTTCCTCCGTCCTTTTATTTTGAGCCTATGTATGTCTCTGCACGTGAGATGGGTCTCCTGAATACAGCACACTGATGGGTCTTGACCCTTTATCCAGTTTGCCAGTCTTTGTCTTTTAATTGGAGCATTTAGCCCATTTACATTTAAGGTTAATGTTGTTATGTGTGAATTTGATCCTGTCATTACGATGTTAGCTGGTTATTTTGCTCATTAGTTGATGCAGTTTCTTCCTAGTATCGATGGTCTTATTTGGCATGTTTTTGCAGTGGCTGGTACCGGTTGTTCCTTTCCATGTTTAGTGCTTCCTTTAGGAGCTCTTGTAAGGCAGGCCTGGTGGTGACAAAATCGCTCAGCATTTGTTTGTCTATAAAGTATTTTATTTCTCCATCATTTATGAAGCTTAGTTTGGCTGGATATGAAAGTGTGGGTTGAAAATTCTTTTCTTCAAGAATGTTGAATATTGTCCCCCACTCTCTTCTGGCTTGTAGAGTTTCTGCCGAGAAATCTGCTGTTAGTCTGATGGGCTTCCCTTTGTGGGTAACCTGACCTTTCTCTCTGGTTGCCCTTAACATTTTTTCCTTTGTTTCAACTTTGGAGAATCTGACAATTATGTGTCTTGGAGTTTCTCTTCTCGAGGAGTATCTTTGTGGTGTTCTCTGTATTTCCTGAATTTGAATGTTGGCCTGCCTGCTAGGTTGGGGAAGTTCTCCTGGATGATATCCTGAAGAGTGTTTTCCCACATCACTTTCAGGTACACCAATCAGACGTAGATTTGGTCTTTTCATGTAGTCCCATGTTTCTTGGAGACTGTTCGTTTCTTTTTACTCTTTTTTCTCTAAACTTCTCTTCTCACTTCATTTCATTCATTTGCTCTTCAATCACTGATAACCCTTTCTTCCATTTGATCAAATCTGCTACTGAAGCTTGTACATGCGTCACATAGTTCTCGTGCCATGGTTTTCAGCTCCATCAGGTCATTTAAGGACTTCTCTACACTATTTATTCTAGTTAGCCATTCGTCTACTCCTTTTTCAAGGTTTTTAGCTTGTTTGTGATGGGTTTGAACATCTTCTTTTAGCTTGGAGAAGTTTGTTATTACTGATCGTCTGAAGCCTTCTCTCGACTTGTCAAAGTCGTTCCCCATCTAGCTTTGTTCTGTTGCTGGCGAGGAGCTGTGTTCCTTCGGAGGAGAAGAGGCGCTCTGATTTTCACAAGTTTTAGCTTTCCTGCTCTGGTTTCTCCCCATCTTTGTGATTTTATCTACCTTTGGTCTTTAATGATGGTGACGTACAGATGGGGTTTTGGTGTGGATGTCCTTTCTGTTTGTTAGTTTTCCTTCTAACAGTCATGACCCCCAGCTGCAGGTCTGTTGGAGTTTGCTGGAGGTCCACTCCAGACCCTGTTTGCCTGGGTATCACCAGCGGAGGCTCCAGAACAGCAAATATTGCTGCCTAATCCTTCCTTTGGAAGCTTCGTCTCAGAGGGGCACCCGGCCTTAAGAGGTACTGGGAGGTGCCTCCCAGTTAGGCTACTTAGGGGTCAGGGACCCACTTGAGGAGGCAGTCTGTCAGTTCTCAGATCTCAAACTCCGTGCTGGGAGAACCACTACTCCCTTCGGAACTGTCAGACTGGGACGTTTAAGTCTGCAGAAGTTTCTGCTGCCTTTTGTTCAGCTATGCCCTACCCCTAGAGGTGGAGTCTACAGAGGCAGGCAGGCCTCCTAGAGCTGTGGTGGGCTCCACCCAGTTTGAGCTTCCAGGCCACTTTGTTTGCCTACTAAAGCCTCAGCAATGGTTTATGCCCCTCCCCCAGCCTGGCTGCCGTCTTGCAGTTTGATCTCAGACTGCTGTGCTAGCAGTGAGCGAGGCTCAGTGGGTGTGGGACCCTCCTTGTGTGCTGTTTGCTAAGGCTGTTGGAAAAGCCCAGTATTAAGATGGGAGTGTCCCAATTTTCCAGGTGCAGTCTGTCACGGCTTCCCTTTGCTAGGAAAGGGAACTCCCCAACCCCTCGCACTTCCTGGGTGAGGCGATGCCCTGCCCTGCTCCGTGGGATGCACCCACTTGTCTGGCAAGCCCCAGTGAGATGAACCTGGTACCTCAGTTGGAAATGCAGAAATCACTTGTCTTCTCCGTTGTTCACGCTGGGAGCTGCAGACTGGAGCTCTTCCTATTTGGCCATCTTGGCGCCCTCTCCGTACAGTTTTAGCTTTAACATTAGGTTTATAATCCACTTTGGCTTCACTTTTTTGTGTAGTGTAAGTTAAGGGTCAGGATTCATTTTTTTTAAAACACGTGAATATTCCATTGTTTCAGTACCATTTGTTGAAAAGACTCTGCTTTCCTCTGTTTAATCTGTTCAGAGATGTTGACATCTTTGTAGAGAATTCACTGGACACTTGCTAGTTTATTTCTGAACTTTGTTCTGTTCCATTGACCTATGGATCCATCCTTAAGCCAGTTGCATTCCGATTACCATAGCTTTATAATAAGTTTTGAAATGAGGTAGTGTGTAAGTCTTCTAACTTTATTCTGTATCTTCAAAGTTATTTTGACTCCCTGGGTCCTTTGTACTTCCATATAAGTTTTAATATCAGATTGTTTAAAAGCCTGCTGAAATTTCAAATAAGATTATATTGAATCTAGAGATCCATTTGGAGAGAATTGCCATCTTAACAACTGTAAATCTTCCAATCCAGGAAGAAGGTCTTGTATGAAAATATACAAAGAACTCTGAAAATTCAACAATTTAAAAGTGGAAAAAAGATCTGAACAGCCATCTTAACCAAAGAAGATATACAGACAATAAATTAAGCATATGAAAAGATACTTAAAGTAATGAAGTATCATTAGGGTACTGCAAATTAAAACAACAGTGAGATACCACTGCACAACTGTTAGAATGGCTAAAATCCAAAACACTGACAACATTAAAAGGAACACTGAAGGAAGTGGAGTAACAGGAATTCTCACTCATTGCTGGTTTGAATGCAAATGGTATAGCCACATTGGAAGAGAGTTTGGCAGTTTTCTTTTCCTTTCTTTTTTTTTTTTTGAGACGGAGTATCGCTCTGTCACCCAGGCTGGAGTGCGGTGGTGCGATCTTGGTTCACTGCATCCTCCACTTCCCGGGTTTAAGCAGTTCTCTGCCTCAGCCTCCCAAATAGCTAGGATTACAGGTGTGTGCCACCACACCCGGCTAATTTTTGTATTTTTAGTAGAGATGGGGTTTCACCATCTTGGCCAGGCTGGTCTTGAACTCCTGACCTTGTGATCCACCCGCCTCAGCCTCCCAAAATTCTGGGATTACAGGCATGAGGCACTGTGCCCATCCTGGCAGTTTTCTTAAAAAGCTAAATATGGTCTTACCATACATTCTAGCAGTCATATTCCTAGTGATTTTCCTAAATGAATTGAAAACTTATGTCTACACAAAAACCTGTACATGAACATTTTACAGAAGCTTCATTCATAATCACCAAAAGTTGTAAGCAATCAAGATGTCTTAAAATAAGTAAGTGAATGGATAAACAAATGGTGGTACATCCATGCAGTGGAATATTATTCAGCCATACAAAGAAATAAGCTGTCAAGCCCGGAAAAGACATGGGGGAACTTTAAATACATAAAAGCAGCCTATCTATGAAGGCTACGTACTGTATGATTTTAACTATATGACATTCTAGACAAGGCAAAATTATAGAGACCGTAAAAAGATCAGCAATTCTCAGGGGTTGAGGATGGGAAAGGGAGGAAAAATGAATAGGTGAAGCACAGGATACTTAGGGCAGTAAAACTCGTCAGTATGATACTGCAAGGGTGGATCCATGACAAAACCCCCACCACCGTGCAGTGCAGAGTCAACTCTAAGCATGGCGTTTAGCTAGTAATGTATCAGTACTGGGTGATCAGTTGTAACACATGTGCCACACTAATCACAGGTGGAGGAGAATGGGTGTATAGTGTGTATTTTCTACTGAATATTTCTATATGTCTAAAACTGTTCTAACAATAATTCTATTCATTTTTTAAAAAGGAAAAAGTGATTTACCAGGATCTCATTGCTAATGACTTAGCTTTTATTTTTTTATTTTCTCCTTGAACTGAGCAGGAATCTGTCAGGTGCTTCACTTTCTGTCTCCTGGTAACTTGCTGTGATTATGAAAACGTTTGTGCTAAACAACCCATGAACAAAGCAAATAAAGATATTCCTTCGTCTACCCAGACTGAAAGGAAATATGCCACCGCATCAGTGTTGATGAAAGAGAGGTTATAACTGGTGTCCACTTTCATCTTTGTTTTCCTGTATTTTCCGAATGTTCTCTGTAAAATAGAAAGTTCTTAGCACTAAAACAGTATATATGCATTCTACTGCAGCTTAATTGTATTCAGTTAACATAATTGAAGAGATTAAATAAGAAATGTAGAAATAAGTAAGACCTAGATCTTAAGGATCTCTCTGGTTAACTGTAAGTGAAAGACTGTCTCACCACAATGCTTGATGTAAATGGTCTGATTGGTTAGTGACAACCTCATCAATTATTGCAGCTTGCAAAGGGATCGATTTTTAAATTTTTATTTATTATTCGTTATTCTTATGTACTGCTTATTTGTTTTCTCATTTAGTTGCTTACTTATTTGCTTATTACTTTCCTACCATTTTAAAAGAGGAAGATACTATCTAAGTGATTTCGCCAAGTTCTTACATTTTGTTGGTTTAAATTGCTTCAGTATATACGCATGAAATTGCATGTTTGCTCTTGAAATGTGTGCCTTTTGTAGTGTGTGTGTTGGGGAAAATAAGTTATTTTTTAAAAAGAGAATTATTTAAATATGCCTTTATTGATTCCTCAGTATGACAACTGGTAGTGAAATGTAGCTTATTGTTTTCAGCTAGTTTAAATTGGTCTTGAGACAAATGGAAATTTGTTTCTTAATTACAGGCTCTAGATGACTTTATAGAATATCTCTGGGCTATTATCAAGTACTTGCTTAAGAAGGATAATTCTACTTGATTATGTACTTTTTACCCCAACGGAAAATAAGTTTAAATTTGATTTTAACCAGATGATGCCATCTGCATGGAGTCACTCTGATGTTGTGTCTACACTGTCCAAGAAAGGTTTTAATGAATGGTGTTTGTTTACTTTATTTGCTCTTAGCCAAATGAGTAAAGACCTGGAGACTGGGCAATTTGAGAAGACATTTAGGAATCACTGGCTTTTCTCTGTTGATGCCACCATATAAACTAAGGATGACAGTGGGTAGGGAATGTGTGTGGAATTCCTGTGTGATTCACTGTAACTGGTGTGCTAAATGCATGGTTAAGCTGGTGTCAGCATCGTCTTTCTGTAAGTTAAAGATCCCTTCTGTGAGCAGAACTCCTGTGGACTCATGTATGTTGTATTTTGAAATATGTTTTAGAGGATATTTTAGGACTTAATAAAGGTGACTGATGTGTAAGGGGACTTAAAGGGAAGAAAAACTCCTTCTTCTATAGGGTAGCATATTTGGGATTATAATTTTCGTTTTCTTTTGTTTTTTTTTTTTTGAGACGGAGTCTCACTCTGTCCTGGGCTGGAGTGCAGTGGCCAGATCTCAGCTCACTGCAAGCTCCGCCTCCCGGGTTTACGCCATTCTCCTGCCTCAGCCTCCCGAGTAGCTGGGACTATAGGCGCCCGCCACCTGGCCCGGCTTGTTTTTTTTTGTATTTCGCCTGGCTTGTTTTTTTTTTGTATTTTTTAATAGAGACGGGGTTTCACCGTGTTAGCCAGGATGGTCTCGATCTCCTGCTGGGATTACAGGCTTGAGCCACCGCGCCCGGCCTTTAATTTTCATTTTCTTTAGGTTGCTTTCAGTTTCCTTTTTTTTTTTTTTTTTTGAGGCGGGGTCTCGCTCGTTCACCCAGCCTGTAGGACAATGGCGTGATCTCGGGTCACTGCAACCTCTGCCTTCCAGGTTCAAGGATTCTCCTGCCTCAGCCTCCTGAGTAGCTGGGATTGTAGGCACCCGCCACCACACCCAGCTAATTTTTGTATTTTTAGTAGAGACGAGGTTTCACCATGTTGGCCAGGCTGGTCTCGAACTCCTGACCTCAGGTGATCCATCTGCCTCAGCCTCCCAAAGTGCTGGGATTACAGGCGTGAGCCACTGTGCCCAGCCAGTTGGTTTCATTTTCGAGTGAATCCAGCAAACACTCTTTTCTTTGACTTGCAGTTCCAGTATTGCTATAAAATTACTATAATATGGGGATAGTTGTCAGTCTCAAATATATAAAATGACCAATTTCAATGACCATTTATCCTTTTAAGAAAACCTATTCTATGAAAATCCAATTTTGAGCAAAAAGTGGGAAATAAGTGGGGGCGCAAGTGTTTGCTTTATGAGACTTTATTTGATTCATGTAAATAGAAAACGGTTTTATTACATGTAAAATGTGATTTAAATTGGTCAAAATGACATTTTCAGAAAGTATACCTAAAACATATGTACTCATTACATAATGAGTACTAAAAGCGAGTCTCATTACATAGAATAAGGATTCTATCTGTGTGCCACAAACAAGTTCAAAGAATTTTCTTTATATATAATGACACAGAAAGTTGTTCCTTAGCATCCATTTCAACTCCAGTTCCTCAGGAACATTGAGTACAAATTATAATGAGTTTATTTTCCAACTAAAGTATAGTAGTTAGGCTAGTTTATTAGCTCATTTAATTCTGACCTGTATGATTGAGAATAGATACAAGAGAATTACAGAAAGCAGATAGTGGAAATGATGAAGTGTACCTGGCTGACTTTCTGACAATTTGCGTGAAATGCTTGGCTTTGTAATTTTATGTTTCTTTCTAGGCTGATACATTGAGTTTATTTAGTTAGAAATAGACTGGTTATCTGTTTTTTTAAATGCTGCTTCACAGTTATATACTACTTAAGATATGTCGCTTTGTAGTCAATCTAAATTGGAATTGGGTTTTTGTTATGTCATTTGGTACACTGGTCACTTTATAAATATTTAACTTTTTGTTTCGAGTTAATTATAGATTTGCATGCATGCAGTTTTAGGAAATAATACAGAGAGGCTGGATGTGGTAGCTTGTGCCTGTGATTCCAGTTACTTGGGAGGCTGAGGCAGGAGGATCGCTTGAAGCTCAGGAGTTCAAAGTTGCAGTGAGCTATGATGGTGCCACTGCACTCTAGCCTGGGTGACAGTGAGACCCCATCTCTACAAGGAAAAACAGTAATAATACAAAGAAATGTCATGTACGGGCCTACCAGATCTTATTGTGCTTGCTTTATTGCACTTTGCAGATATTATTTTTTACAAACTGAAGGTTGGTGGCAACCCTGTGTCAAGCAAGTCTTGCCGTTTTTCTAACAGCATATGCTCACTTCATGTCTCTGTGTTACATTTTGGTAACGGTATTTTAGATGTTTTCATTATTATCGTATCTGTTATGGTGATCAGTGATCCTTGATGTTACTCTTGTAATTATTTACAACCTCACTGATAGAAGAAGGTGAACTTAATAAATGTTGTGTATGTGTGGAGTTTTTTTGTTTTGTTTTGCGACAGGGTCTTTCTCTGTTGTGACCTTGTGACCTGTTCACCAGATGCCTTTTGGCACGTGTCTTGTCAGTCTTCATTGTAAGATCTTGGCAGGTTAGAGCCGTATCTTTGTAGCCACTTTCTGACCCAATACCCTTCAGGGGTGCTTCTATACATGTTTGTTAGAAGAGTAAGTGCATACTTAGTAATCATAGATTTCATCAGAATAGTGAGTTTATCTGGAAATTTATATCAATTTTATGCTTAGATTTACCATCTGTAGTTATTGAGAAACTAATAGCAAAAAATACTTGACACTTACTATATGCGAGGTATTGATTCAGTCACTATCTATACAAACCCCTTTATTTGAAAAAGTAGGTTTTATGATCCTTGCCAGTTTACAGATGAGAAAACTGGGGCACGGAGAAACTTGCCTTGTGTCGAATAACTAGTAAGTGGTAGATTCAGCATTTAAATAGCCACATAATCTGTCTTTCACTACCATCTTTGTAATTTTTGAAATTTTAAATAACAGGATTTATATATGCTAGTTATGACTCCCCCCGCCCCCAGACGTAGTCTAGCTTGTCGCCCAGTCTGGCGTGCAGTGGTGCAATCTCGGCTCACTGCAACCTCCGCCTCCCAGGTTCAAGCGATTCTCCTACCTCAGCCTCCCAAGTAGCTGGGATTAAAAGCACCCGCCACCACCCCCAGTTAATTTTTATATTTTCAGTAGAGACGGGGTTTCACTGTGTTGGCCAGGCTGGTCAAGAACTGCTGACCTCATGGTCCACCTGCCTTGGCCTCCCAAAGCTCTGAGATTACAGACGTGCGCCACTGCGCCTGGCTGGTATTTATGACTTTTTAAAGCTCATTTGTTCCCTAATATATGCAATAATTTAGATGACCTAGTCCACTACTTTGTAATGAAACCTTGACTTACTGCTTTGTAGCATGAACTTAGAAATTCTTTTGGAAATGAGTAGTTGGAAAAATACATGCAAATATTTATTTGAGTGCCTACTGTGTACCTTACTCTATGCCAAGTGGATACAGATGTCTGGAAGTTTGTTTTCCTACTTCTGCTGTAAAGCGAGCCCTTCACCAAACTTTACCTATTCATTTATCCCTAAAATGGCTTTGTTTCTTTCTTTCTTTCCAATGTGTGCTGCATAAAGGGAAACAATTTACAGATGAAAGGTGTATTTGGTATCTTTATTAATATTCTTGAATTCTAAAGTCTGAAATTTGTTTTAGTTTCAAAAAAAAAAAACCTGTTTCCCAAAAAAGAAATAAACATTAAGGTGTAAATATTTACTATTTACAGACATCAGAATTATATTTGCCTATCCTGTCTCAACAAGTTGGTTCTAATTCTTAAGTTCTGAATAGATGATAGTGACAACTTTGAGCTATTTAAAGAGAAAGTTCATTTCTTTATGCTGTCATTAAAACTGTTCCAAATTTAATTATCAGGTATCTCTGTGGAAAAAATTGATTTAAGCTAGCAAAAGTAAGATAGAAATTATTTGTTTGGAGTTTTTTTGAGACAGAGTCTCGTTCTATGGCCCAGGCTGGAGTGCAGTGGCACGATGGTCTTGGCTCACTGCAACCTATGCCTACCAGGTTCAAGCAGTTCTTGTGCCTCAGTCTACTGAATAGCTGAGACTACAGGCACACATTAGTATACCGAGCTAATTGTTGTATTTTTGATAGAGGCAGGGTTTCACCATGTTGGCCAGGCTGGTCTCGAACTCCTGGCCTCAAGTGATCCACCTGCACTGGCTGGGATTACTGGCAAATCCCAAAGTGCTGGGATTACTGGCATGAGCCACCATGCCTGCTCATAAGATGGAAATTATATATATTGTATGCGAATGAAATTAAATTTATTTCAAAGTTCAGGCCAGCCACGGTGGCTCACATCTGTAATCTCAGCCCTTTAGGAGGCCGAGTTGGGCAGATTACCTGAGGCCAGGAGTTCGAGACCAGCCTGGCCAACATGGTGAAACCTCCATCTCTACTAAAAATACAAAAATTAGCCAGGCATGGTGGCAGGTGCCTGTAATCCCAGCTAGTTGGGAGGCTGAGGCAGGAGAATTACTTGAACCCAGGAGGCGGAGGTTGCAGTGAGTTGAGATTACACCACTGCATTCCAGCCTAGGCAACAGAATGAGACTCTGTCTTTAAAAAAAAAAAAAAAAATTGAGTCCAGAATTTTCCCCAGATGCTTTCAAAATGCTAGACATTCTGTATACATACATGACTAAAAAGTTTATCTATAGATGTAGAAAAATTAATACAGGTTTTAAGTGTTCATTTAGTAAATTCAGAATTTGAATTTTCTTTTTATTTGCAGCTCAGATCGTCTGATAGAAGAGACAATAAGGTAGGAATAAGTTTTTGTTTTGCTTTGTTCGTTTTAGTTTGTTTGCACGTAAATTTAATGAACAGTGTTACAGCTGTTTTAGAATTAAAGAAAAAACATTTTAATGAACAGATCAGAGTTAAAGTTCATTTATCCTCCTTAAAGATGAAATTTTTACTATGTCCTTCCCTTATAAGAGATGTTTGACACCCAAGTATATTTCCATAATTACTTTAAGTTGTTTTACTTAGGTTAATTTTTCCAATTAATTTATATTTAATATTTTCAATATCAATCTTTTTATTCTCACTTTTTAAAGGAAAGTGATTTTAAGCGTAATTTGATAAATAATTTTATGCCATTCATATAGACTTTTCTGTTATAGCACCTGCAAAAAATCTGCAGTAATAGTTCATAGTATCTGTAATAACATTGAACTAGTTTCTTGCTTCAGTTAAGGGACATTTATTTGTTGTTTTGAACTACTTAGCTTTCTAGGTTTGATGAATTTTAAAACATCTATTTTATGACAGTAAAAAAGAACATTAACTAGATATACTCTCTGTGCTCTAGAATTTACCAATGTGTAAAGCACTGGTTTTCAGAAAAGGTAAATCAAAGTACATGACAATAACAAATGTGTGTGTGTGTATGTATGTATGTATGTGTGTGTGTATACATATATATGTGTGTGTGTGTGTGTGTATATATATATATATATATATATTTTTTAAGATAGAGTTTCACTCCTGTTGCCCAGGCTGGAATGCAGTGGTGCCATCTCGGCTCACTGCATCCTTCACCTCCCAGGTTCAAGTGATTCTCCTGCCTCAGACTCCTGAGTAGCTGGGATTTCAGGTGTGTGCCACCATGCCCGGCTAATTTTTTGTAGTTTTAGTAGTGACAAGGTTTCATCATGTTGGCCAGTCTGGTCTCGAACTCCTGACCTCAGGTGATCTGCCCGCCTTGGCCTCCTAATGTGCAGGGATTACAGGTGTGAGCCACCGTACCCAGCCACAATTGTATTCTTACCACGGATATTGGGCCTGTGCTAAAAGTACTTTGCCTGCATTATTTTATTTAATTTTCTCAATAACCCATTAGATGGACACGAATCATTAGGAACTATTTCCAAAACAAAAAAGAAATTAAGTAATTAGCCTTTGGTCACATGACTAGTAAATAGTATTAAGGATTCAGATCCTTCAGTCTTAGTCTAACTCTAGAAACAGAGCTCTATCTAAACCACTGCTGTATTTACCACATTGTAGAAAGAATACAAGGTTTCAGGTCTGATTTGGCTTGGAACCTGCCTGTGCTGTTTATTAGATCTTAGATCTCTGTTCTTTAGATAATTTACTTTAACTTCTTGGAACTTTCATTTTCTTAATCTGTTTAAAAATACAGTATTGATGATAATACTTACCTGTAAGACCGTTAAGGATAATGTGAAGAAAATGCCTGATCTAATACTAGGTAATTTGTAAATGGTAACTATATTATTAATGCCACTCCTTTCTTTTTTAGCTTTTTATTTTGATATCATTTCAGATTTCAGAAAAATTTCAGTAGTGAAAAGAAGTCCTATATACCCTTTACCCAACTTCTACAAAGTTTAACATGCATTGATCCTCTTTACTCCTCAGTATTTCAGTGTTCATTTCCTAAATATCTGTTTCTTTTGTATGGCTTCATGGATTCTTTATTCAATGGATTAGAATATTTTCCATCATTAATAATCTTAATACATTATAATCTTTTATAACAATAAGCCATTATTGTGTCTTGAATTTTTGTTTAAATTGTATGTGCTGAGCCTTCCACCTGAAGAAAGCTTTCACAGAATTGCCTAATGTTGACTGAAGTATCTTCCTTGTAACTTTTTCCTTTTCATCAGCACATGAGATCTGATCACATTTTGCCAGAAATTATTTACTTAATGTTTCCCAATAATCCTTGTTCTTTTTTTCTTTATTTCCCTTTCTGCCTTCTCTTCTAGGGCCAGGCTGCCTTAATTAAGCTTCCACTTCAGCACTGGCCTATTTAAGGGCTGATAATATGAGTATAAAAACTTGGGGTACCTCATAGGACAAAAAAGAAAAGGAAGAATTGAGAACCATTGAATTGTTACCATTATTTTGCTAGTTAAAAAACATGTTATTAGAAAGTCTTTTATTTCAGTATTTTCCCTTGCTTCAAAATGTGATAGGCATTACAAGAAAAGTTTCACTGAGTATAAAGCTAGTTACGATTTCTTATGAAGAATGTAAAATTTGTGTCAAGTAATATTTTTGCATATTCCATATGGAAAAATTTACCTTTTCCTTTTAGAGATACATTTTAAAACTATGTGAGCAACTGAATATAAACTTTGACATCAACTTATTGAAAAGAGCTAGCATTTTTAATATTTATACATTTATTTCTAACCTTTAAATGTATGACGTGTATTATCTGTTGTTGAAAAAAACATGGACTGAGTTCAGTTCACAGAACAGGTAAGAGGTAAGAAAGTTGAAGTTCCCATAAGCATATCAATGATTTATCATTTTAAAAGCATTATATATTATTTAGAGCTTATATTTTGCTTCTAAGTATTTGACCCTTGAAATAACAGCCTAGATTTCGTTCTGCTTGACCGTAAGTCATGAAATGAGATGGGAAAGTATGTCTAGGTATACTTTGTGGTACTGGAAACCATGCTTCTTCAACAAGTTAACATAATGTATGGTGATGATATCTATTCCCAAAGGAATACAAAGTCCTTTGCAGAAATTATTTTTTAACCTCTGTCCACTTGTGAGTCAAAGTATACAGGAAATGGTGATAGTTCCAGTTTAAAAAACAGAAGCAGGCCCAGCATGGTGGCCCACGCCTATAATCCTAACACTTTGGGAGGCTGAGGTGGGAGGACTGCTTGAGGCCAGAAACTCGAGATCAGCCGGAGCAACATAGTGAGACCCCATCTGTACAAAGTTGTTTTTAAAAAGCCAGGCATGGTGGTGCACATCTGTAAGCCAGCCACTTGGGAGGCTGAGGCAGGAGGAGCACTTGCATGCATGAGGTCAAGGCTGCCGTGATGGTGCTACTGCAGCCCCGCCTGCATGGTACAGTGAGACCCTGTCTCAAAAAAATAGTAATATATAATAACAAACAGAGGCATATATCATTCAAAGATTGATATATGGGCCAGCATAGGTTTGAAAGCTGTTACTTTATACAAGACTATAGTATCTACTTGTAATACCTTATAAATTTTTTTACAAAACAACCACATTTTCAGTGTATCATATTTTGTCATAATCTCTCAAACTGAAAAATTATGAATAAGAACTAAATGATACAAAGGAAGTTGTTTGTTAAGCTCTTTTGTGTTCCTTTCATTTGGGGATCAAAAATTCAGTGTATTGTGCGGCTGACATTGCTCCCTCCTTCTGCTCTAATCTTGACTGGTGATTCTCTACACCTCCAACATTGTTATGGTCCTAGATGTCCTTCCTCCATTATCCTAAAATAATCTCCTCTATTGGATTACCTACTTTTTGGGATTAGTGCCTCCACTTTCTTACTTTATTCCCTTGTTATGCTGAACCATGTCCTTAGTAACTTCCTGAGAAAGAACAGGAGGTAAATTGTTTTGGACTGCCCACATCCAGAATGTCTTTATTCTGCTCATATTCTTGATTCATTATTTAACTTAACCAAGATAGAATTCTGAGTTGGAAATAATTCTGAAATTTTTAAAGTCATTGTTTCCAGAATTGCTTCTAAAGTCCAGGCTGGACACAGTGGCATGCATCTTTTCCAGTCCAATGCTCTGGGCATTGAGTGAACTCTTACAATCTGGAAACTCATCTTCAGTTCTTGGAAATTGTCTTACATTCTTTATCATTTTCTTCACTCTTCTTTCTCTGTTGTTTCATTCAAAAAAATATTAAAAAGGTTAAGTGTTGAGCCTTCTCAATTGATCCTTTCTTACCTTTTCTCTGTTTTCTATTGATCTTTTTCTTAACATTCTGGAAGATTTACTGAATTTCTCCTTCCAATTCTTCTATTACATTTTTATATCAGCTCTTCATTTAATTTACATGAGCTCTTTCCTGAGAGACAGATACACACATTTATGTGTATGCTTTGTGGATGTAATAATCTTTTATCTCTCTGAAAACTATATTAAATGTAATTTTATTTTAGAGTTTCTTGAGCTTCCTTTATTGCCCCTGTTTGCTCAGCCTCACTTTTCTGTTTGCTGGGTGGTTTATTTGAACTCTGTCTTTTATGTTATCTTCTCGCACATCTGGTGAGTATTGGCTGTTCCTTCATATTTAAGGGTGTGACTCCAAAAGAGGATGAGCTTCCAATCACTCATTGCTATTACCCAGACTGGAGTGCAGTGGCATGATCATGGCTCACTGCAGCCTTGACCTCCTGGGCTCAAGCAATCCTCCCACCTTAGCATTCTGAATAGCCAGGACGACTGACTGGCACACACCACCATGCCCAGCTAATTTTTTTTTTTTTTTTTTTTTTGTATTTTTCTGTAGATATGGTGTTTCTCCATGTTGTGAAAAGAATGTGTGTTGGGAAGCTCATCCTGTGAGCATAGGATGGGGACACTTGTTGAGTGTTAGGCCTCACCGTGCATGGTTAGGTGGACCTGGCTGTTTCACTGGGGACCTCAAATTGCTAGACCTCTATGTCTCTTCTCCTGGGCTAGGTCTTCTACTGGACTGGGGACAGCCACCTAGCTGCATGGGTTAGGGAAGGCAATTGTGGGGTATGGCAGCTCCTTGTGCAAATTTCTACAAATCTCCTTTTTTTTTCATGAGACGGTGGCTTGCTCTGTGGACCAGGCTGGAGTGTAGTGTCGCGATCTCAGCTCACTGCAAGCTCCACCTCCCGGGTTCATGCCATTCTCCTGCTTCAGCCTCCCAAGTAGCTGGGACTACAGGCACCCGCCACCGCACCTGGCTAATTTTTTGTATTTTTCAGTAGAGACAGGGTTTCACTGTGTTAGCCAGGATGGTCTCAATCTGCTGACCTTGTGATCCGCCCGTCTCAGCCTCCCAAAGTGCTGGGATTACAGGCGTGAGCCACCGCGCCCGGCCCAAATCTCCATTTTTAACCCTACTCCACAGTTCTTCCCTCAGAGAGATCCCTTCAATTCTTGAGCTTTTCCAAGATCTATGGAAAACTTTTTAAAATCATTGCTTGACTCGTAATTTTATTGAGGTGAATCACAGTGGTGGATTTGGAGCTGCTAATGTGTTTTTTTGTTTGTTTGTTTTTGTTTTACCCAATTACATTTCTTTATTCTGAAATGTCATTTAAAAAGACCAGACCATAATATTTCCACATGGACAGATATTTTTCTAGAATAGGCCTAAAAGTATTGGGAAGATGGGATTGTCAGCATTAGAACACATGGGAAATCAGGACCCTGGAAGAACTGTAATATTCTCTAGGACTTTTCATTTTCTAAATTTGCAGAGATATTGCCTGTGATTTCAGTTGAAAGTGATCCAAATCCTAGTATGTCCATATTAACTGTGTGTGTGTGTGTGTGTGTGTGTGTGTGTGTGTGTGTAGCTTCAAATGTTATTTAACATTTCTTAAGTGGAATTTTTCTAATGTTCGTTTCCTTTTTCTTTTTTTTTTTGAGACGGAGTCTCGCTCTGTGGCCCAGGCTGGAGTGCCTATTAGACACTTGTGTATTGTATATTATAAAAGTATAGTGTTCTTATTGTAACAACTTAAATAATACTAAAATGGATAAAGAAAAAGTCAATCTCCTGGTAGTACTCCTCCATTCTTAACCCCCGAAGCAACTTGCATTAACTGACAGTTGTGTATCTTTCTGATACCTTTTTCACTGTCATACAAACATCTCCAAAGATGTTTGTTTCTGAAAATATTAGAGGATTCATATTCTATACATTCTGTGGCTTGCTTTAATCACTCAATATGTTATAAACATCCCTTCAAGTTAATAGAAATACTACTGTTTGTTTTGTTTTGTTTGAGACCGAGTCTGCGCTGTCACCCAAGCTGGAGTGCAGTGTCACGATCTCGGCTCACTACAACCTCCATCTCCTGGGCTTCAAGTGATTCTCCGCCCTCAACCTCCCAGTAGCTGGGATTACAGGCACTCACCACCATGCCTGACTAATTTTTGTATTTTTAGTAGAGACAAGGTTTCACCATGTTGGCCAGGCTGGTCTTGGACTCCTTGGCCTCAAGTGATCCACCTGCCTCAGCTTCCCAAAGTGCTGGGATTACAGGCATGAGCCACCGTGCCTGGCCCTAACTCATTTTTTTAAATAACCAAATACTGTATAATCACTGCCTGTGATTTCAGTTGAAAGTGATCTAAATCCTAGCATGTCCATGTTAATTTTGTGTGTGTGTGTGTGTGTGTGTGTGTGTGTGTAGCTTCACATGTTACTAACATTTCTTAATCTCTCAGGTAGGATTTTTCTAATGTTCTTTTCATTTTTATTAGACATTTATACATTATCAAAGTACATTTGTATATTATCAAAATATTGTAACAACTTAAATAATACTAAAATGGATAAAGGAAAAGTCAGTCTCCTGATAGTACCCCTCCATTCTTAACCTCTGAAGTAACTTGGGTTAAGTGACAGTTATGTATCTTACACAACATACCATTTGAATGTTCCTTCCAATTTTGGGGGATTTTTTGTGGGGGGGTCTTTTTGCTGCTGTTGTTCGTTTTTTACTGTTCCAAAAGTGCTTCAATAAATATTCTTTTACAGATTGAATGTCGCTTATCCAAAATACTTGGGATCAGAAGTCTTGGGGATTTCTGATTTTCAGATTAGGGATGCTCAACCTGTATATATCTCCTTACCCAATTTTGTTTCTCTTTTGCCATCTCAAATCTTGCAATTCAAGTTTTGATTCATGTGTCATTTGTTTAGAATACTCCCTCTAGGATTTCCCTTCAATAAGATGCATGGTGGTTTACTCTGTGAGACCTCACCTGGCCAAAAATGTGTTCATTCAGCTCCCAGATAGGTCCAGCTATGAGAGCCTCTTAAGCAGTGGCATACCAGGTAGTGATGCATCCATCACTGGGCAAAGCCCAGCAGCTCTTCCCCTTAGGGGCTGGGCATCACACCAGCTACAAGATTATCGGCTCTCTGCTTGTCTTTGTGGCTGCATGTAGCAGTCCTTTCTCAGCTGCAGTGCCTGGGAGCAGTTTCATTGCAACCCCTGTATATGCAGATCCATTGTCTTCCACTGTCTGGGTTCCTCAGGAAGTAATGAAGCCCTAGGTCTTTGCCTCAAGCTTGAAGAAAAATCTAAGCTTCCCTGCTGTCAGTTCCCTGGTTCTCTCTTCGCTTGAGAGAGTATAGCCTTCCACCTGGCTTTCTTCCCTGGAGATCTCAAGGGAACTTGGGGCCTCAGATGGACCCTCCCCAGTGTGTCTGCTTTTGTTCTTGTGCTACTCCATGGAGGAAATGGGCCAAAGGTCAAGTCAGGAATTTATACTCTCACCATCATCTTCCCCAAATCTCAATCTCTTGATTTTTTTAAAAAAATAGATATTTTCAAAATTGCTCAATAGCATTTCATTTTCTGTTGTTATTTATAATGTCAATATGCAAAGCACTCTCTGTGTGTTACATATCAAAGTGGATACTGACCCTGCCCTCTATGACTCTAATGTCCAGAGAGAGAAGACTATGGGAAATGAATAATCCTGGAAGTGATAGCAAAATGATACTAACTTAGGGCCAGGCTTGGTGGCTTACACCTATAACTCCAGCACTTTGGTAGGCGGAAGTAGGAGGATAGCTTGAGCCCAGGAGTTTGAGACCAGCGTGGGCAACATAGGGAGACCCCATCTCTACAGATAATTTAAAAATTAAAAAAAAAAAAAATTAGCCAGCCATGATGGCGCATGCCTGTAGTCCCAGCTACTCAGGAGGCTGAGGTGGGAGGATTGCTTGAGCCCAGAAAGTGAAGGCTGCAGTAGCCACAGTCACACCACTGGGCTCCAGTCTAGGTGACAGAGCGGGACCCTGTCTCCCCCCTGCCACCCCCAAAAAGGATATTAATTCAAGTATCTTTTAAACAGGACATCAAGGTAGTCACATGGAAGAGATTGTGTTCTACAAAAAGTGACTTTTTCTTTTCTCTTAATCTTTTCTTTTTTTTGAGACAGGGTCTTGCCCTGTTATTCAGGCTAGAGTGCAGTGGCTCCATCACAGCTTGCTCTAGCCTCCCCCTCCTGGGCTCAATTGTTCCTCTCACGTCAGCCTCCCGAGTAGCTGGGACTACAGGCACACACCACCATGTCTAGCTAATTTTTGTATTTTGGTAGAGATGGGATTTCACCACATTGCCCAGGAAGGTCTTGAACTTTTGGGCTCAAGTGATCCTCCCTCCTTGGTCTCCCAAAGTGCTAGGGTTACAGACATGAGCCACCACACCCAGCTGTTTTAGCCACGTTTAATGAATCTGTGACCTTTGTCAGCCATCTTGGAAACTCAGCATAATGTTACTTGCATGCCTAGTTGGTTCTCAAGTAGAATTTTGAAACATACTCTCTTCATAAATTAAGGGCTGGTTGTATATGCATATTTTATGATATTTTATATTTCTTTTCTATTTTTATAATTATAATTCCCTTTAACAGTTTTTCCTGATGAAAGATATTTTAGTAGCTGGTCTCTTTTTAAACTCTTTTTAAACTTTAAATTTTAAGAAACATTTGTAATATGTGATTTGTCTGTTTATGTCTTATTTTGTTATTTTGAAGCAAACATAGGAAGTGGCTTACTGCCTTGTATAAAAAGATATCAGAAGAGTGGAGTCATTTGGAAAAAGCACAGTGGGAAAGTGGCTTGGGAAGTGATTTTTTTTCCCTTATTTGCTGGCACAGTGCTTTCTAAGATGATGTTGTTCACTGTAGTTTTCTTTCACTTTTAAGGGCATGATGGTTCCAGGCAGCATAATCTTAAATGGTCATTTGTCATCTCTTTTTCCCCTTGCAGCATTGCTATGGCAACAAAAGAAAATATGACTTCACAGAGAGGAATGTTGAAGTCAATTCACAGCAAAATGAACACTTTGGCCAGTATCCTTTTTGAATGTTCGCAGTTTCTGTGTTTTGAGGGTAGAGGGGACAAGTGTCTGTATGTGCTTTTTATAGGGGGCAGGTCGCCATCACTCAGTAGCAGTAGAGCCCATCAGTAATGGCACGATATGAATATACTGTGCATTCCTACTTTGTGAAAGTTTATGCTCTTTGGTACTGTTCCTAAAAGACTGCACCTCAGAAGTTTCTTACTACTAGATGTAGAAGAAAAAAATAAATGTGAATTTAAAAATTATTCACCAAATTCTTTCACATTTTAGAAATCTTTTAAATTCACATTTTAGAAATCTTTTAAACTCCACACTATACATTATTCTTACCTAAATATGATAAATTATATGCCTTTTCTTTGTTATTTTTCCCATTTAGAGATAAGTCAGTGGTAGATGCTTGGAACAGGAAAGGAAGGAGACAGCCACCCTTGCAGATGAGCTGTAGCTATTGATAGAGTTTGTACAGGCTTAGTTCTGGGATACATTCTCCACTTGTTTGTTGTAACTTCTACTTTAAAATGTTTCAGTTTTCCATTTTAAATTAGGATTTCTACTTCCCAGAAACCCACTAGGGAACCAGAAAAGCCTGGCACTCTGAGTCATTTGATTCAGCGAACCTCTGAAAAGACAAGCCTTCTAGGCAAAAAACCTTTCCTTCCCAACTGCCAAAGGGGAAGGTACCTAGAATTTTCAAAAGCTGAGTATCTTGTAGTCCTAGATAATTTAAGGTCACTTTTGGTTTGATATGTCTTTGCCTAAGGAAAAGACTATCCTGATGTGTACCATTATTCTCCAGTCTGCTGTGAATTTTGTTCTTCCCTTGTCACCCTAAGTATAAAACCACATGTCCAAAATCACATTTTAGATAGGGCTATAAAATTTACAGAGTGCTGTTATAGACATTATCTCATTCTACTAAACTATGAGCTCGATTGCCAGCCAGAGCAAAAGCTAATTAGTGAATATAAGAGTTTGTATTTAGTGAAACTTTTGAAACTTTGGAATGGAAGTGTGAGTCAGAGAGCTGGTGATTTAAAACACTAAAGCCTTTCTAAATTGTTCATTAGAATTTACCACCACTCTTCTTTGTGACCTCTTCTCTGCTACTCTGTACTCATCTCTCTCATAAGTTCTTTCTCTCTCTCTCTGTTTTTTTTTTTTTTTTTTGAGACAGAATCTCACCCTGTTACCCATCCAGGCTGAGTACAGTGGCACGATCTCAGCTCACTGCGACCTCCAACCTCCCAGGTTCATGCAGTCCTCCTGCCTCAGCTTTCCGAGTAGCTGGGACTACAGATGTGTGCCACCACGCCTGGCTAATTTTTGTATATTTTGTAGAGACAGGGTTTCACCATGTTGCCCAGGCGAGTCTCAAACTCCTAGGCTCAAGCATTCGTTCAGCCTCGGCCTTCCAAAGTGCTGGGATTATAGGTGTGAGCCACCTTGCCCAGCCCAACACTAAGTTCTCTTAAGACAAAGTAGTATACCGGAACCTAGCATAGCACCTCATACAAATTAGTCACACAGGAATTTCACAGTTATTCCAAAATAATGTGTGTTAAAAAAAAAAAAAAAATCAAACAAAATGGGTGTGGGTTAGTCAGGGCTAAAATTTAGTTCACTTTCCTCCTGTATCTGCCTTCTGCTGCGAAGAAGCTTTGAAAATGTTAATAATTCACCAGTGTCTGATTATATAGACCCTAGGGTTAGTTCCCACGAATGCCCTGAATCCAAGGCGGGAAAGGATCAGGTATCTTCAAACTCTCAGGCAGAACTCCCCAGTCTCGTAAGAGAAGAAGAAAAACGAGATCGAGAATGAAAATGAGGAAATGGACAGTGGTGGCAATGGGAGCTGGCTCTGCCTGTGCCTCCCTGCCAGAGTTCCTCCATTCCTGGCCACGCTGGCTTCCACCCTGTCCTGCAGCCTGGCAGTAAGCCCTCAGTGCTTGGGAACTGTTATCATCCTTTTCTTCTCCGTCCCTCTCTATTATTATTCTTATTTGTGTTACACACAAGACTGGGAGATATGTATTGATTAGGGGCCTTGAGCCGCAGCACATTCCCAGTTTGGGCAAGTGCATCTGCTAAAGATTCCCTTGGTATGAGTTTCTTCCCCTATGCCTTTCATCACTGTTTCTAGACACCGCTGATCTCTATTTTTGTGATTCCTGCGACTTTTCGCTGGAGAGGCTTCTTCAAAATATGACCTTAATAAAGATTTCCCAAAGATCGTTTTCCTGCTGTAAACAGCCTGATCCAGAGGATCAACCTGAGGAAGCGGCGGGACTCGCTCATCCTAGGTGGCGTTATTGGGATCTGTACCATCCTGTTGCTGCTCTATGCGTTCCATTGATGGGACATCTGCAGGGACTCTTGACAACCACCACTTTCACGCCCTGGTCTGGAATAAGGAAACGTCTGAGGGAGAAGTTGACTGTCTTGATAATTAGCCTGACCAGCAGGATGAATGCAAGGCTGACAGTGATGGACTCTGTGACATGGTCAGGTTGAGCTGAAGCCACAGTTTTTCTGTGCTGTCTTTTCTAACACATTTTTCTGTTTTTAATTAAAAAACACCAAAAAGGTTTTCAGTTGCTTTTGTCTCCTAGGAGGCAAGTAAACCAATCAAAAACAGAGTTTTCTGTGTTTCCGTGATTGTGTTGAAGCCTGATGACAAGCCAGGTCTTACAGCTGGGCTCTTTAGAAAACCAGGTTTCTACATCCAAAGACTGCTTTTCTTTTAGCCACCAGATTGGATTGTGAATAAAAGTAATTCTTGTCCTCTTATTTTACACTCATAATGAGAAATCGCAAGTTCTTTCTTGATAATCTGTGCTATAGATTTCTACTCTGTCTCCTCAACTCTGTTGATATTTAAGGAAAATTCTGTTTTTCATAGATTCTTTGAGATGCTGTTGGACCAACTTCAGCACGTTTGAGGCTGTCTGAAATGGAGATCACTGTAAAACTGTCTTTTTTTTCCTTTTAAATTACAAGTACACTGGGGTTAATTGTATTGCTGGAAAAACATCAAGAATGACAGTCTCGTATTTAAGGCACCAGTCATTGTTTCCATTTTTAAAAAATTCTTCCCTTGGATTAATATTTTCTGCTGAAAAGAAGTGAAATCTCAGTTCCACTAGGATAAAAGAAACGAATCACCAGTGTCTGTCAGTGCCCCCACTGCTCCTCATCATACCAGCATTGACACTGGTAACTGAGGAAGGGGACTGCTCAGTTTCTAATGTGATCTGTTCAAAAAGTCACATATAAAAAGGCATTGAGGGCTCACTGTCCAGAGAATTCCATTTGTAAATGCTCCACAATGTATGGGCAAAAGTTTAAGGACTACTGCCTGATGTACCAGGAGTCCCGTGTTCTGTGAAAATCTGTTCATTCCAAATCTGGTAAGCATTTCCAAACATCTAGAGAATGGTTTCACTGTTGAGGGTGCATGTGGCAGAATCTGTCTGTCTCTGCACCTGTCTTCTGTTACCATCCCTGGACAGTGACAGATTTTAAACCAGCGACCAGAATTATTTTTGAGTTGACCATTTCTTAGTTTCTGTAAATTCATGACTTGTCTTACTGAACTACAACCTGGTTTGTAGACTTCCAGCATCTACACTGCTGCTCTTCACCATTGGAATTCACTGTGGTATTTATAGTATTGGCTTCAGTCTGAGCCACAGGGAATAAAAGGATATTAGCATGTAGCTCTCAGCTACATCATGGTATATAGATGCTGTTATTCAGGTGAACTTGCTCTTGAGTGGACTAACACCTGGTTTGGTACAGAGACTGAGAAGTTTTTCATTCTGGTGTCAAAGTTTTGTTACATTATGGGTGTGAAGGGCATTTGATATATTTTTCTTAACTATGGGGTTTATTTTTCTAAATATGGGTTGATTGACTGTTCATTGATTCAGGGTACCCTTAAAAGAAAAGTTTTCCCATTGTGAACCTTAAAGGATCAGGGAAGTAAGTTCATTGATTAAATTCTCTGTTGGGAGAACAAAACTTTTCTCCCCTGACACTTTATTATCTTTGATTTTTTCAAAGGGCCTTGATTGGTGGTTGTGTCTCGGTTAGAATTTATGGGACTTTGCTATGTAGTTGGCATTTATAAAAGCTCAAGTATCATAAATAAAGTTATTTATTTAATTATACTACCAGTCTTTTTTACTGGTCTGATTCTTTGTTGCATTCGTTAAAGCTGATTGTGTGAGAGTGAACTGGGACACAAGCTAGTCTAACTCACTGTAGCCAAGCAAACAAACCAGGTTGATGGCTGATGGGCCTTTCCATTAGGGTTTTGCTTATGTGAAGTAATGGAATTAAGTTGGTTGTTTTCTTTTAAAAAATAAACCGGTTCTTCCAAGGAAGTTAAAGGCTTGGTGTAGATGTTGGTGTCAGATAGGTCTGACTAACCTCCCCATGCAGCAGCCCATAGTGAGATGACCAAGGGCCACATGTAGACAGCTAGGCCAGTGCTTTTTCCTCTTAGGGTTTCTTTGCAGAAAGAAACCTGCAGCAAGGCAAGAGAGGTGTGTGTCCACAGGAAGGGGCTCCGTGTGGATCCCATGAAGGGATTTGAGCTCTTTTAGCTCCATGTCATTTAACTTTTTTGTTTAACCACCTTGGCTTTCTCTCCTTTTTTGCTGTCCTCCTGATCGACCAGTTGCCAGATTCAGAGGCCAACAGTTAGTTACTTGTTAATGCTAGTCTCAGCCAGGAGGTCAGAAGGAATTTTTTACTTCTGGATCCAAATGTTACCTCTTAGGGGAAGTTATGCCCCCTCAACTATTGTCTTATTATAATGAATCTTTCCTTTTTGATCCTTTTAAGTCACTCAGAACTTTTCATTTCACTGAAAAATGAAAAACCATGACAATAGGGGTGGGTGCAGTGACTCACGCATGTAATCGTAGCACTTTGGGAGGCCAAGACAGGCGGATTGTTTGAGGCCAGGAGTTTGAGACCAGCCTGGTCAACGTAGCAAGACTCTGTCTCTACAAAAAAAAATTAAAAGATTAGCCTGGCATGATGGGGAGTGCCTGTGTCCTAGCTCACAGCTACTGAGGCTGAGGCCAGAGGATCACTTGAGCCCAGGAGTTCAAGCCTTCAGTGAGCTATGATTGCACCACTGCACTCCAGCCTGGATGACAGAGTGAGACCCTGTTTCAAAAAAAAAGACATGGCAACGAAAAGGCAGGAAATTCCAAAAGACGTATTTCTGACATTTTGTTTTAATGTGTACTGGTGACTCTAGTAAAAATGTTTAATGAATTCACCACTCAAGTTCAAACTCAGATCCAAGTGCTTTAGCTCATCTATCCTGGCAATCTCTACATTCTTGTCAATTCTTATTAATGATGCTGGAGGACTCCCTGTAATCTGCATTGCTCACCTTTTCTTTCATTTTAGAAAGGGGCTTTCCTTCTCTATGATTCCCCTGTCTTTTTCTGTACTGCCTGGTACTCAGATCAGGCATGAAAGAAAATGGAGACAGGTGATGAGAGGAGATACCATGCCCGGAACCAAATAATACTTCAGCTCTTTCATACTGAGTGTGAATACATCTGAATAGTAAAAGATACTGAGCCTTTTGATGCAGTGGCTCTTGGCCTCTATGGAATTCAGGCACCTTGGGTTTGCATTCCCACTATTAATTTTCTGTTTCACTGTTAGTGATCTCAACCTGATGAAAATGACTTTAAAGAACTGGACTAGCCTTTTAGTTTCTGTTACCTCATTTGATCGTTTGTCAGGTACGATTTTTGGAAATGGATTGAGTTTTCTAACTTGGAAGATTTAAGTTGTTGGGGATAACTGGCCATGTCTAGTGTTACAGTGAATTTTATGGCAAATGTAACTAAAGAACAAATGGATTCTGCTCAGAAAGTTAGAATCGTTGTGTTCCACTCTCCTGTTAGGTTAAGGGTTGTTTACCCTGGTCTCCAAAAAGATGCAGAACTTTTCATCACAGTCTTAATAAACTAATCTTGTTTCTTCCTTTGTAAACCTGCATACTCTTAAGTTTTGTAGGCAAAAAGAAACTGAGGGAGGAGCAAGGAAATTTTGAGGAGTTTAGTGGATAAGAAGCCCAAAGCTGAACCATGCATGGTCTTGAGGGATCTTTCTCATTTCCTCTGTACCTGAGAGCTCACTTTAATATCAAAGTGTTTGCATCCATTCCCACCCTGTTAGCTCTTAAGGAGGAGGAAAATCAATTCCAACCAGACTTTCCTGTGATGGAAGATGTTTCCTCTTGAAAAAATGCCAATACAGATTTTTAAAACCTATTATTTTCCAAATGCACTTTGTAAGTTTTTGCTTTTAAAATAGCTTCTTGGAACCAATTTTATTGTATTTGTACTTAATTTTTGTTCTCATCTAAATGTGCATTTTCTGACTGTATAGAAGAAGCTTTGGTATGTAATTTAATAATAAATTAGAAATCTAAATGATTACATTTGTGGTTGTTTATATTGAAACAGTAACCATCAAGGTAGTTTGGGGATAGAGATTATGGTATCTTTGGTGTTGGTAAGTGTTTCTCATGATGTCCTGAAACCCAGGATGAAATAATACAGGTGCTGAAAAGCTGTCACGTGTCATTCAGAAACCATCATATGAACAGTCCACTAGTGTTTTAGCCCTAGAAGTGAAGGGGAATCTCTTAACAACATGAAACTTTAGGAGGCATGACTGGAATCTAAAATTGTAGAATTGGCTGGGTGCAGTGGCTCACACCTGTAATCCCAGCAGTTTGAGAGGCCGAGGCAGGAGGATTTCTTGAGACCAGGAGTTCAAGACCAGCCTGGGCAACATAGCAAAGACCTTGTCTCTACAAAAACTAAAATTAGCCATTCATGATGGTGTGCACCTATAGTCCCAGCTACTCGGGAGGCTGAGGTGGGAGGATCATGAGCCCAGGAGGTGAAGGCTGCAGTAAGCAATGATTGTGCCACTGTACTCCAGCCTGGGTGACAGAGACCCTGTCTCAAAAATAAATTAATTTTTTAAAAATAGTATACTGCTGGACTTTAGTACATTAGTTGTCCAACCAGCACCACTGTCTAATTTTAGAACTTTGCAATTAATCCAGCCAGTGTGTCAATTCCTCCTCTATAAAATGGTGATAAGGATGGCTACCATAATTGTACCCTGATTATATTGTCAGGGTTATGTGAGGAAATGCTCATAAGCATCTCAGCAAAGCCAGGGGTGCAGGACTGACCTGACATAAGAGATATCCTTGGGTTTGTCCTAATAGTGAGAAACCGGGCCTCTTTAGCCTCTTTCGTTCCCTCTTGCTGATGTGGGAGAGGAGAGAACATTCAAGAGGTGATCAGCAGACATCCTTAACTTTGATAAAGGCAACTAAGAGGGGAAATGTAAGTTAGGTTCCCTGTAGATAGACAGGTGGAACCCAGCAATCAGTTTAACCAGCCTCCAAGCGGCTCTGATGCACAGCAAAGGTGGAGAACCACTACTATTGAGTGTCACGCTCTACAGGTACACACATTCTATTTAGTCACTCCATTCTAGAGCGATTGCTTTTATTTTTAGTTGGGAACTGTTACAAATTGTGCTGCTCTGGACATTCTCAAACATGGGTTTGGGACACACATGTACACTTTTCTGTTGATTATACCTAGGAATAAGATTGTTGGATTGTAGGTGATGCACATACTCAGTTTTAAGATACGTTGTCAAGACAGTTTTCCAAAGCAATTGTGCCAATGCCTATGCCTACCAGTAATGTGTGAATATTCCATTTCCTTCACATCCTCAGCAACACTTAATGATGCCAGTCGAAATTTGCATTTCCCTGATGGCTAATGAGGTTGGGCATTTTTACATACTCACTAGCTATTAGGACATCTTTCTTTCTGTAATATCCCTTCAGATGTTTGCATATTGATTAATCGGACTGTCTTTTTCCAGTTAATTTTTCCTTTGTTGGATAAATATGTTCCAAATATACCATCCCATTCTGTGACTTGTCGTTTACTTTCTTTCCTCTTTTTTTTTTTTTTTTTTGAGACAGAGTCTCACTCTGTCACCCAGGCTGGAGTGCAGTGGTGTGATCTCAGCTCACTGCAACCTCCGCCTCCCGAATTCAAGCAATTTTTCCTGCTTCAGCCTCCCCAGTAGCTGGGATTACAGGCGTGTACCACCTCGCCCAGCTAATTTTTTTGTATTTTCAGCAGAGATTGGTTTTCACCATGTTGGCCAGGCTGGTCTTGAACTCCTGACCTCAAATGATCCGCCTGCCTCAGCTTCCCAAAGTGTTGGGATTACAAACGTGAGCCACTGCACCCAGCCATACTTTCTTTTTTCTTTTTTTTGAGATGGAGTCTTGCTCTGTCACCCAGGCTGGAGTGCAGTGGCGTGATCTCAGCTTACTGCAACCTCCATCTCCTGGGTTCAAGCGATTCTGATGCCTCAGCCTCCCAAGTAGCTGGAATTACAGGTGCGGGCCACCACACCCGGCTGATTTTTGTATTTTTGGTAGAGATGGGATTTCACAATGTTGGTCAGGCTGGTCCCGCCCACCTCAGCTTTCCAAAGTGCTGGGATTACAGGCATGAGCCACCATGCCCGGCCTTGTTCTACTTTCTTAATGGTGGTTTTGATGAAGTTCTTAATTTTAATGTAACTCAATTTATCCATTTTTTTCCTTCGTGGCTAGTGTTTTTATATCTTGTTAAGGAATCTGCCTGCCTCCAATGCCATGAAGATATTCTTCCAAGTTTTGTTTTGTTTGTTTTTTCTAGAAGCTGTATTATTTTGCTTTTCAATTTAGAACTATAAATATTCTGCAACTGATTACTATGTATGATTTGAGGCAGGGGTCAAGATTCATTTTTCTATATGGATATGCAGTTGATCCAGCACCATTTGACAAGGTCATCCTTTCTTCACTGCACTGGAGCACCAGCTTTGTCATGAGTGAAGCAGTTGTCTAGGTGGGAGTCTTTTTCTGGATGTTTCATTCTTTTCCATTGGTCTGTTTCTCTACCCTTGAGAAAATACCACTCTGTCTTAATTACTGTAATTTTATAATAAGTCCTGATACCAGGTAATACAGGTCCTGCGGGTTTGTTCTGTTTCCTCAAGGTTGTCTTGGCTATTCTTGGTCTTTTGCATTTTTATATAAATTACAGAATCACTTTGTCAGCTTCCAAGAAAAACTTGCCAGATTTTGATTAGTATTATACTAAATATGTAGATCAATTGGAGAATGAACATCATTACAATATTGACCCTTCGGTTCATGTCATGATATTTCCCTCCACTTATTTCAGTCCTGTTAATAATTCAGTACTGCTCCACCTGTCTGCCCTCCAGGCTGGTGCTGGCCTCCAGGATGGACGAGCTTTGGGTACACTTGGAGAAAGAACTCCAGATGTCACCTCCTACCCTCTATGGTTCTCTCCTTGACTGTGGCAAGGAGAGGTGGTGAAGGGAAGAGATCAAATAGGAGTCAGAGGAAGGGAGGCTGCAGTAACCCACTGCATCTTGGTACAGGGTCCTATGCTGGAGATGATTAAGTATGTAAGGAAAAAACCACAAGGCTGGTTACAGTCATACTGGGTAGCAGACAATGGGATGTAAAAGAGAAAGCAGCCTGGACACTTTGGCAAGAGGAGAGCTTAGCATGCATGGATTGGACAGGACTGGTCCTAAAACTCCCTTCATCACAAAAAAGCTGCATGCCCCTGGAGAAGATTCCCCTCATTGGGTCTCTTTCCTCACCGTGAAATGAGAGGACTTGGACCTGATGCTCTGGATGCTTCCTTCAGCTCTGCCACTAGAACACTGGTACTGATGGAGGATGATGGCAAGAAGCTAGATTGAGTGTAAGTGTCTTGCCCTTTGCCCTGTCCCTCCAGGTGTAGTCTTTGAACTCGAACCATCCATGCACTCTTCCTTTCCACAGAACAGGTGCCTGTTTCAGGCTGACTTCATCCTGCTGGATGCAATTCCAGCCAATGTGATCCAAAGAGGGAAGCAGTACCAGGCTGCAGCCCTCGTCGTGGTGGAGATGGAGCCTTCTGGGAAGCTGCTACCCATGGTCATCCAGGTGAGGCTGGACCTCCCTGCCAACTCTTTGCTCTGTTCATTTTAACCTCTGCTCCCAGGGACCCAGCCTCCTGGCTTTTGGCTCCCAAAGCTACCCCCGCTCGGGTCTACCTTGTGTTCAGTCACCCAGTGATTGATTGCTATCTTTTCCTGACCTTCCTCACCTGGAACTACCTTCTGAGAGTCATAACGGCATCTCTTGGTTCTCATCCTGAGGCTACTCAACCTCTTTGTGACCTTTGAATCTACTGAATATTCTCCCTTAAACATGTTTTCTCCTTTTGGTTTTTATGATTTTGTTTCACTCCTATTGTTCACACAGTGAGTGGACAGGAATTGTCAGTTCTCATACATCCAGCTTCTCCTTCTCATTCTACTGTCCTGACTCAGACCCTCATGACATTTCTCCCAAAGCACTGTTAACCTTACTTGGCTTCCTTCTACCATTCTCTCCTGCACTTAACCTATCATTGCATTCACCGGGCACCACAGATAGTGAGAGGCAGGTTGGAGGGGTCTTCATTCTTCCTACTACTTGGAAGGCAATAATCTTACATTAGCCATATGTTTCCCCCAGAATGCCAGCATAGCGTCATCCATATGGGGGAGAGGTGAATAAATGCTTAATTCTTCCTCCTCCTGGCTCCAGCCTCCCAGCTTCAGCTCTCTCACCCCAATACTGTTCCTGCCCTCAGTTCCTCTGCTTGCCTGGCTCCTGGCCAAATCCTGGATCTGAAACTCAGATTCCAACTGCACAAGCTCCGATACTATTTGCTGAACACTCATCTAGTAGCTGAAGTCATTGCTGTCGTCACCATAATGTGCCTCCCACGTTTGTGCCCTGTCTTCAAGGTACAAGCTCCACCACTCTCCATGTCCCAAAGCAACAACCCAACAGCTGCCTAGTTTTTAAGAAACCTAAGGCACCTGGGACAACATGTAAACAGAGCTGCTTGAAATTTCACGAACATCCATATGATATTGCAGCAAAGAATCTTCAGGGCAATTTGTAAATGGAGGCAAGAGGAGGAGACAGATAATTGAGCCAGGGCCTTCAGCCTTATGATTGTACTTTTCATGTCTAAATTAATTTAATGTAAACTAATTATAGACTCACAGGCAGTTGTTAGAAATACTAAAGAGATCCCATGTATCCCATTAAGTCAAGTCACTTAGCATTTATCCAGTACATGTTGTAGGGTGGTTCTCTGAAATTCTCTAGCAATGGGTCTCGAGTAGAGTAGGAAAACAAAAATAATAAGCAAAAGTGTTGCATCTGCACTGGGAGATTTATCATTTATCATGAAAGACAGGCAATACGTATGACAAAAAAACAGAAAACAATTATCTGTGATATGGTTTGGATGTTTGTCCTTCCAATTCTCTTGTTGAAGTGTAATCCCTAATGTTGGATGTGGGGCCTGGTGGAAGGTGTTTAGATCATGGCTTCATGCTGTCCTCCCAATAATGAGTGAGTTCTCACTCTGAGTTCACACACGATCTGGTTGTTTTTTAAAAGAGTATGGCGCCTCCCCTCTCTATCTTGCTCCTGCTCTCCTGCTCCCTCTCTCCATGTGACATGCCTGCTCTGCTCCCCCTTCGCCCTCCACCATGATTGAAAGTTTCCTGAAGCCTCACTAGAAGCTAAGCAGATGCCAACATGCTTCCTATACAGCCTGCAGAACCGTGAGCCACTTAAACCTCTTTTCTTAGTAAATTATCCAGTCTCAGATAATCCCTCGTAGTGATGCAGAACAGACTAACACAATCTGGAAACAGTTTGAGATGAAGAGAAATAGCTGTAATCACTGTAGTATCTATGGAGAATGTCCCACCACTAGTGGGGAGTCTTTAGGTAGAAGACCAAAGGGCAAGGCGAGCAGCCCAGCGCGTTTCTCATACCTGACCAAGGAGAGAGGTAGATAAAGACATTAGCATGGCAGTGACAGGTGGATGGAAGAGAAAAATCAGATACGTGGTGATGGGGGAAGAGTAGCTGCAGCATGCCTGTGTCCAAGATGGAATGGAGAACTTCTGTTGGAGATGTAAGCTCCTTATCACCTAGGAGCCTACAGGGGGCATGTTGTACTTCCCTAGAAATACTGACATTTTACAAAACAGTGAGTCTAGTATCTATTGCTAGGCAGAAAGCAGCATAATAAAACTTGGGCTTGCTTAAACATGTTTTCAAAATCTTTGTGACATTTTATATATAGAAAAAGGGAGCAAAATGATACAAGCTTATGAACCAGAGCAATTGTCAGAAACAGTAAAGTCAGGAGAGGAAGGCAGTTTGGGAGACAAAGATGAGGTGTTCTGTTTTAGATGCATGGAGTTCGAAGAGTTGGCAAGAGATGCAAGTGAGTGCCTGGCAGACAGGACAGCTGGATTGTGTTTCTGCTGCTGGTCACCACCTCCACCCCCAAATCTGGCTATTACTAGTTGTGGTCCCTCTGGGTCTGAGAGAACATAGATAAGACAGGCAGTAATATGGAATCTTAGATTTGATTGCCTTCATGCTGTCTTTGCCTCACCATCCAATGCCCAGGTTGAATAGGTTAAGGCCACCCTCACACCTCAGAATCCCCCTTCACTAGTTCATCCCCCTGTACCCCCATCTCCCTCACATAACAATTTCTTCCTATGGCAGACAGCTGAGTTGTTGTCAAGACACAGAGGAGGGCTAAGCCTGCAAATATAAAAGTTACCTGTGCAGGCTGTGGACTCAGACTGTTGGGAGTCTGAGTCCTCAGTCCTTAACAGGTGTGTGTTTCAGGGTCCTCATCTCTGAATGGAGATAACAGAATTTCCATTGTGAAGTTGTTAAGGGATTAAATGACAGGACAGACAGCGTGACTCAGGATCAATTGGAGAGATGTGTGAATTCTTCCTATTACTATGTAGCAATTTGTTGTTATTGTTTATCCTTGGGTATGTGGTTATTATTTTTTATTTATTTATTTATTTTTACCTTCAGCCGGCTCACTCCATGTTGTTATTATTAGTTGCTTATCCTTGGGTATCTACCCACCTCATCTGGACTTTGGGTTTTCTGTGACATTCATCATCTTTCCATGGAGTTTTCCAGGTTTAAGCCAATGTGAGCTGCTTTGATATCTTTGCCTCAAGAGTATTCTTTGGGCCAGTCCTGTGTGTCTGGCATCAAAGACCTTAGATAGATGCCAACAGCATAAACCCTGCATATGAACCAGTTGAAAATGAAGATAAAATAGTTCTTTTTTTGTATTTTTAGAGACAGGGTATTGCTCTGTCACCTAGGCTGGAGTGCAGTGGCATAATCACAGCTCACTGCAGCTTCAATTTCCTGGGCTCAAGGGATCCTCCTGCCTCAGTCTCCTGAGTAACTTAGTCTATAGGCATACACCACTACACCCTGTGTACCTGGCTAATTTTTAACTTTAATTAGGGACAGAGGCTTGCTGTGTTGCCTAGGCTGGTCTCGAACTTCTGGCCTCAAGTGATCCTCTGCCTCGGCCTCCCAAAGTACTGGGATTATAGGTGTGAGCCACCATGTTTGGCCCCAAATAGGTTAGGAATAAAAGAAATGAATGTGAGAATCAGTGACCCCTTTTTTAAGGGTCAAAGAAAAGCAGGAGAGAGGAAACCTAATAGTATCTAACTGGGGCCAGGGTAGATTTGGTGAGAATAGCTTGGCTTTGCTCCACGAATTCTGACTGAAGGCACCATACTCAACACCACTTCAATATAAACAATAAGAGTGGGATGATCAGAGATTGGAGGAGCAGCTTTGAAAATAAGCAGAGGCTAGTTTAAGCTATGAAGGTGTGAATGATAGAGGAGGTATAAAAAAAAAATCAAAAGTTAAGGGGCTGATTCTTAAAGGGCACCTGTACTCAAGGTGGAAATAATAGAGGTAATGATGACAGCTGCTATTTGAGGACTTGTGTACCTGAAGCACTGTGCTAAAAATGCTCTCTGTACATCATGGACATAAACATCACCACAGTGCCTGAAATAAGAGACCTGGTTATCACCTCCTACTGACAGATAAGGAGATCAACATTCAGAGAGTTTATTACATTGCCAGTACCAAAGCTAGAGGTGAGCATGGACTCAAATCCAGGTCAGTCTGACTCCAGGGCACAACGCATAGGGAAGTCAGAGAGTGCGAGTGAGCGGGAGCATGAGTGTCAGGGCATCTGGAGACCAGCCTGTCAAGGCAGCAGCAGTGAGGAAAGCATCGAGAAGAGAAGACTCCATGCTATGTGGCGGGCCCTACCAGGAAAGAGCCAAGCATGGTCTCCACCAACCACCCCTCCAATCTCCTCCTTGCCAGCTCCTGATCCCCCATATCTACTACATCATGGAAATCAACACCTGGACCTGACCCCAACATGTCTCAGAAGGTGGAATATTTGCTAAGATAAGAAGGGAATGGGGCATGAGGCCACCTAATCATCCAACAATCTCTGTCCTGCCAGCTTCAAGATCTCCCAGACCAACCTGTGTGAACGTCCTGAACCTTAAGCCCCTGAGCCCTATCCCTTTTATAGCCATGACTTTAAATATGAAAACCCCATCTGTGAACCCCCTTTATAGTATGTCCTCATTCTCCAGCTGTGCTTCCATCCCTCAAGACCTGTCATCTCTCTTGTCCCAGGCAGTGAGCACAGGTGGAGGGGGCCATGTGCAGTTGTTCCATCGGGCAGCGGCTCAGCTGACCTGCTGCTCCCTCTGTCGTCCTGACGACCTGGCTGCCCATGGCCTGCTGGGACTCCCACGTGCTCTCCATGACCATGATGCTTTAGGCCCTGGCAGATTATTGCCCGGTGGGTGAGGGGGAGCTGAGAAGTGGGGCATGGTGGGGAGGAGGGGAGCTCTGGCCTGAGGCCAGCATGGGGCAAAAAGCAAAGTGAAAATGAGAAGGTCCAGACAGGAGGAGCAGAGAACTCAATCATGGGGAGAGATGAGGAAGAGTGAGGACACAGTGGGTGGTTCTGAAAATGAGGAGACTGGGATGGGGCAGAGAGAGGTGAGGGGAGCTGTCGGGGGAGACAGAGGTCTGGGACAAAACAGGATTTTGTGAGGAAGCATGGCAGCAACTGTGGGAATTCCTGGAACTAAGGACCTACATCTCCTTCCATGAGACACTAATGTGTTTAGAGGGTTGGGGATGTCCTGAAGGCACGTCTTGTGAGGTCTCTCCAGATACACTGAAAGCATTGGGCAGATGTCACAGAACGAGGAGGACAGGTCAGAAGCCGGGCCTCCTGCTCTCTGAGGCTCGGGCGCTTTCTCCCCTGGGCAGGTGTGTGGAGATCGTCCACCTCTTCTACCAAAGGGATGATATGGTGAGGGTGGACCCTGAGCTGCAGACCTGGTATCAGGAGATCACGGAGGTGGGGCTGTGCCAGGCCCAGGACTGAGGTAACATCTGTCTCAGAGACTGGAGCTCCTAGGAGACTCTGCCAGGGACCCTTCCCAGTGCTGCCCTTCTGGGGACAGGACCCCAGCCTCTCATCATACCCCCCTCCCTCCACCCAGGAAGGCATCTGCATCCCATTCCCACCTCCCCAGACTCAGGACAGTTCTAGAGACCTGAAGACTGTCCTCCTCGGAGACCCTGGCCATCAACCCCTACCCCCACCCCACCCCAGTCACAGATGCCCCTGAGCTGCCATATCCTTGGGCCCAACAAGGCTGGAGCCACAGCCATGAGAGGTTCTGCCAGTCCCTGCTGGGGCTCATGTTCTCTCTTCACGTTTGCTTTTTACCTAAGGATGTAAAACAGGGAGATTTTCCCTTCCAAAGCCCAGAGTGACCCACCTTGGCTTTCCCTCCCTTCACCTCCTGCCTGCTACTGTCCAGCACACACGAAGGGCCCAGGCCTGCTGCACCCCCACGGCAGTGCAGGGCCAGCTGTATATGCTTTGGCTTCAACCTGAACTCAATGCCCTGACGCTTGGGTCAGTTCCTTTGGGTCAGCCCCTTCCCTAGGATTTAGTTGCTATCTTTTGTCCCTGCCCACTGCATTTTTATTGATGCAGAAGAACTAGCCTTTCTTGGGCCCTTCCCAGGTTCGTTTTCCTCTCTCTTGCACACATGGGCCAGCCAGGATTGTTTCAAGTCATCCTTCAGCTCCTCTCCATCCTTCAGAGCAACACCTTGAGTCCCACCCTTTGCCTCTGTGGAAAAATGCAAACACCCACTGGCCAGGCCCTGGGGATACCCATATCAATAAACTAACCTCCTGCCTTAAATGGGAGTCTTGCCCTGGAAGACCTGGGGCTACACCACCCTACCTATCCCAGCCCACCCTTTGGGTCCTTCAAGAACCAAACTTTCTCCAGATTTTATTTTATTATTTTTATTTATTTTTGAGATGGAGTCTTGCTCTGTTGCCCAGGCTAGAGTGCCATGGCGTGATCTTGGTTCACTACAACCTCCACCACCCGGGTTCAAGCGATTCTTTTGCCTCAGCCTTCCGAGTAGCTGGGATTACAGGCATCCGCCTGTAATTTTTATATTTTTAGTAGAGATGGGGTTTCACCATCTTGGCCAGGCTGGTCTGGAACTCCTGACCTCGTGATCCACCCGCCTTGGCCTCCCAAGTGCTGGAAGTTACAGGCATGTGCCACTGCGCCCAGCCACTTTCTCGAGTTTTCTAGGTTCTTTCTTTTAGGCAACCCATGCCCCAAAAGAACATTATTTCTCTCCTTGGCTCTCGTCTCCCCATGAAATAGCCACATTAGAGAATGTACAATACATATTTACATATAAGCTTTAACCTCTCATTCCTCATTTCTCTTGTGCCGTATTTAATACTCTTTTTACCTCACCATTCTCTCATCACCTGAGGAAAAAGCAATGTGCTAATTTTCTTGAAATTTAACTTTCATTTTAAGTTCAGGGGTACATGTGCAGGTTTGTTATATAGGTAAACTTTTGTCACAGGGGTTTGTTGTACAGATGATTTTGTCACCCAGGTATTAAGCCTAGCGCCCATTAGTTATTTTTCCTGATCCTCTCCCTCCTCCCACCCTCCGCTTTCCTGTAGGCCCCAGTGTCTGTTGTTCCCCTCTATGTGTCCATGTGTTCTTGTCATTTAGCTCCCACTTACAAGTATTTGTTTCTTTTGTTTCTGCATTAGTTTGCTAAGGATTTTGGCCTCCATCTCCATTCATGTTCCTGCAAAGGACATGATCTTGTTCTTTTTTATGGCTGCATAGTAGTCCATGGTGTATCTGTACCACATTTTCTTTATTCAGTCTACCATTGATAGGCATTTAGGATGATTCCATGTCTTTGCTATTGTGAATAGAGCTGCAGTGAACATAGGCATGCATGTGTCTTTGTGATGGAAAGATTTATATTCCTTTGGGTATATACCCAGCAATGGGGTTGCTGGGTCAAATGGTATTTCTTTTGTTAGGTCTTTGAGGAATTGCTGCACTGTCTTCCACAGTGGTTGAACTGATTTACACTCCCACCAACAGTGTATAAGCTTTCTTTTTTTCTCCACAACCTTGCCACCATCTGTTATTTTTTGACTTTTTAATAATAGCCATTCTGACTGGTGTGAGATGGTATCTCATTGTAGTTTCGATTTGCATTAGTCTAATGATCATTGATGTTGAGCTTTTTTTCATATGATTGTTGGCTGCATGTTTTGTCTTATTTTGAAAAGTGTCTATTCATGTCCTTTGCCCACTTTTTAATGGGGTTGCTTTTTGCTTATAAATTTAAGTTCCTTGTAGATGCTAGGCATTAGATCTTTGTCAGATGTGTAGTTTGCAAAAATTTTCTCCCATTCTGTAGGTTGTCTGTTCACTCTATTAATAGTTTCTTTTGCCGTGCAGAGGCTCTTTAGTTTAATTAGATCCTGTTTGTCAATTTTTGCTTTTGTTGCAGTTGCTTTGGTGTCTTCATCATGAAATCTTTGCCCATTCCTATGTCCAGAATGGTATTGCCTTGGTTCTTCCAGGGTTGTTATAGTTTGGGATTTTACATTTAAGTCTTTAATTCGTCTTGAGTAAATTTTTGTGTATGGTGTAAGGAAGAGATCAGTTTCAATCTTCTGCCTATGGCTGACAAGTTATTCCAGCATCAGCCAAGTGGTTTCTTCATCCCTGCTATATTCAGTCCAAATTTATTTAACCATGGAACAATTGTTTTTATTTTACTGTAATATTTTACCAAACAAATACTGTCATTTAAAAGGAGCATTTAACAGAGCGTGCATGTCAGACTTATTTGAGGAAATTTGAAAGCAAATACGTATATACGTCTCTCAGCTTCCATTGATGGGGATAGAAGAAGGAAGTAAACGATATCAAAGACACTTAGAAAGTATCTGTGAAACCAGCAATTCCAATGAAATCTAGGTAACAGTAATGGCACAGTCCTGACACATGAATTACAAAATTGCATGGGATTTCACATGGTAGCACTTAGGTGATGATCCTTTAAATGAAAAATTGCTACCCAATTTTACTATATTTTACTCAGATTTCTTTCCTTTGTGTCTATCATCTAAAATACAAACCAATATAACCCACTACAATATACATATGATTAATAAGGTAGACCTTCCAGTCTATAACGGCAAGGATCAGTGTTTTGAATAGTAAAGAGCAAAGTGGCTAATATTTCTCACTTATCACTTAAGGGGTCTTGGTTCATGCGGGTTCTACAGGACTTATCTTTCTCTACATTGTTCATTTTCAACTAGGAATGTGTGTCGTTTATTGAGATTTAAATTTTTTCTTTTAAGGACTAGGATGGTCCTCTTTTTGACTAAGTGACCTTGAGCAAGCTATTTAATCTCTGAGTTCTGGTTTCCTTATCTCTAAAATAGATGTAATACATGCCCCCACCACACACACACATTCAGATTTTTGAGACCAAACAAATAATGAACGTGACATTGTTGAAGTGTGGGTAGTACAGTCGGCGTAAGATGATTGCTATCATATGCCCCACTCTACAAAAACTACCTCCCCAGTACACATGTGGAATAGCAGAGCCCAGGCCCTGCCACGTGATGGAAGTCATCAAATTCTCTGAGGCAAATCTCACACGTAAATTGAGTGGAATGGAATAGCTGATTTCCAATTTCCTTACTGTCTTTGACATGAGTCTAGGACCTCTCTATTTCTCTACATTATAATCCAGATACCTAAAACCACTGCCTAAAACCTCCTGGGAATAGGAGGCATGCTTCTGTATTCTTTTTTTTTTTAAATTTATTATACTTTATGTTATGTTCTAGGGTACATGTGCACAACGTGCAGGTTTGTTACATAGGTATACATGTGCCATGTTGGTGTGCTACACCCATTAACTCATCATTTACATTAGGTATATCTCCTAATGCTATCCCTCCCCCTCCCTGCACCCACAACAGGCCCCAGTGTGTGATGTTCCACTTCCTGTGTCCAAATGTTCTCATTGTTCAATTCCCATCTATGAGTGAGAACATGCGGTGTTTGGATTTCTGTTCTTGCGATAGTTTGCTGAGAATGATGGTTTCCAGCTGCATCTGTGTCCCTACAAAGGACATGAGCTCATCCTTTTTTATGGCTGCATAGTATTCCATGGTGTATATGTGCCACATTGTCTTAATCCAGTCTGTCATTGATGGACATTTGGGTTGGTTCCAAGTCTTTGCTATTGTGAATAGTGCTTCAATAAACATACGTGTGCATGTGTCTTTATAGCAGCATGATTTATAATCCTTTGGGTACATACCCAGTAATAGGATGGCTGGGTCAAATGGTATTTCTAGTTCTAAATCCTTGAGGAATTGCCACACTGTCTTCCACAATAGTTGAACTAGTTCACAGTCCCACCAACAGTGTAAAAGTGTTCTATTTCTTCACATCCTCTCCAGCACCTGTTGTTTCCCGACTTTTTAATGATTGCCATTCTAACTGGTGTGAGATGGTATCTCATTGTGGTTTTGGTTTGCATTTCTCTGATGGCCAGTGATGATGAGCATTTTTTCATGTGTCTGTTGGCTGTATGAATGTCTTCTTTTGAGAAGTGTCTGTTCATATCCTTTGCCCACTTTTTGATGGGGTTATTTTTTTCTTGTAAATTTGAGTTCTTTGTAGATTCCGGATATTAGCCGTTTGTCAGATGCATAGATTGCAAAAATTTTCTCCCATTCTGTAAGTTGCCTGTTCACTCTGATGGTAGTTTCTTTTGCTGTGCAGAAGCTCTTTAGTTTAATTAGATCCCATTCATCCATTTTGGCTTTTGCTGCCATTGCTTTTGGTGTTTTAGACATGAATTCCTGGCCCATGCCTATGGCCTGAATGGTATTGCCTAGGTTTTCTTCTAGGGTTTTTATGGTTTTAGGTCTAACATTAGTCTCTAATCCATCTTGAATTAATTTTTGTATAAGGTGTAAGGAAGGGTTCCAGTTTCAGCTTTCTACTTATGGCTAGCCAGTTTTCCCAACACCACTTATTAAATAGGGAGTCCTTTCCCCATTTCTTGTTTTTGTCAGGTTTGTCAAAGATCATATAGTTGTAGATGTGTGGTATTATTTCTGAGGGCTCTGTTCTGTTCCATTGTTCTATATCTCTGTTTTGGTACCAGTACCATGCTGTTTTGGTTACTGTAGCCTTGTAGTATAGTTTGAAGTCAGATAGCGTGATGCCTCCAGCTTTGTTCTTTTGGCTTAGGATTGACTTGGAAATGCAGGCTCTTTTTTGATTCCATATGAACTTTAGTTTTCTCCAATTCTGTGAAGAAAGTCATTGGTAGCTTAACGGGGATGGCATTGAATCTATAAATTACCTTGGGCAGTATGGCCATTTTCACAATATTGATTCTTCCTGTCCATGAGCGTGGAATGTTCTTCCATTTGTTTGTGTCCTCTTTTATTTCACTGAGCAGTGATTTGTAGTTCTCCTTGAAGAGGTCCTTCACATCCCTTATAAGTTGGATTCCTAGGTATTTTATTCTCTTTGAAGCAATTGTGAATGGGAGTTCACTCATGATTTGGCTCTCTGTTTGTCTGTTATTGATGTATAAGAATGCTTGTGATTTTTGCACATTGATTTTGTATCCTGAGACTTTGCTGAAGTTTCTTATCAGCTTAAGGAGATTTTGGGCTGAGACGAGACTTTGCTGAAGTTGCTTATCAGCTTAAGGAGATTTTGGGCTGAGACAATGGGGTTTTCTAAATGTACAATCATGTCATCTGCAAATAGGGACAATTTGACTTCCTCTTTTCCTAATTGAATACCCTGTCTTGTGCCAGTTTTCAAAGGGAATGCTTCCAGTTTTTGTCCATTCAGTATGATATTGGCTGTGGGTTTGTCATAAATAGCTCTTATTATTTTCAGATACGTTCCATCAATACCAAATTTATTGAGAGTTTTTAGCATGAAGGGCTGTTGAATTTTGTCAAAGGCCTTTTCTGCATCTGTTGAGATAACCATGTTGTTTTTGTCTTTGGTTCTATTTATATGCTGGATTATGTTTACTGATTTGTGTATATTGAACCAGCCTTGCATCCCAGGGTTGAAGCCTACTTGATCGTGGTGGATAAGCTTTTTGATGTGCTGCTGAATTGTTTGCCGGTATTTTATTGAGGATTTTTGCATCGATGTTCATCAGGGATATTGGTCTAAAATTCTCTTTTTTTTGTTGTGTCTCTGCCAGGCTTTAGTATCAGGATGATGTTGCCCTCAAAATGAGGTAGGGAGGATTCCTTCTTTTTCTATTGATTGTAGTAGTTTCAGGAGGAATGGTACCAGCTCCTCCTTGTACCTTTGGTAGAATTCGACTGTGGATCCATCTAGTCCTGGACTTCTTTTGGTTGGTAGGCTATTAATTATTGCCTCAATTTCAGAACCTGTTATTGGTCTATTCAGGTGTTCAACTTCTTCATAGTTTAGTCTTGGGAGAGTTTATGTGTCCAGGAATTTATCCAATTCTTCTAGGTTTTCTGGTTTATTTGCGTAGAGGTGTTTATAGTATTCTCTCATGGTAGTTTGTATTTCTGTGGGGTTGGTAGTGATATCCCCTTTATCATTTTTTATTGCATCTATTTGATTCTTCTCTCTTTTCTTCTTTATTAGTCTTCCTAGCAGTCTATCAATTTTGTTGATCTTTTCAAAAAACCAACTCCTGGATTCATTGATTTTTTTGAAGGGTTTTTTGTGTGTCTATCTCCTTCAGCTCTGCTCTGATCTTAGTTATTTCTTGCCTTCTGCTAGCTTTTGAATGTGTTTGCTCTTGTTTCTCTAGTTCTTTTAATTGTGATGTTAGTGTGTCAAATTTAGATCTTTCCTACTTTCTCTTGTGGGCATTTAGTGCTGTAAACTTCCCTCTACACACTGCTTTAAATGTGTCCCAGAGATTCTGGTATGTTGTGTCTTTGTTCTCATTGGTTTCAAAGACCATCTTTATTTCTGCCTTCATTTTGTTATGTGCCCAGTAGTCAGTCAGGAGCAAGTTCTTCAGTTTCCATGTATTTGTGTGGTTTTGATTCAGTTTCTTAATCCTGAGTTCTAGTTTGATTGCACTGTGGTCTGAGAGACAGTTTGTTATAATTTCTGTTCTTTTACATTTGCTGAGGAGTGCTTTACTTCCAACTATGTGGTCAATTTTGGAATAAGTGAGATGTGGTGCTGAGAAGAATGTATATTCTGTTGTTTTGGAGTGGAGAGCTCTGTAGATATCTGTTAGGTCTGGTTGGTGCAGAGCTGAGTTCAATTCCTGGATATCCTTGTTAACTTTCTGTCTCGTTGATCTGTCTAATGTTGATATTGGGATGTTAAAGTCACCCATTATTATTGTGTGGGAGTCTAAGTCTCTTTTTAGGTCTCTAAGGACTTGCTTTATGAATCTGAGTGCTCCTGTATTGGGTGGATATATATTTAGGATAGTTAACTCTTCTTGTTGAATTGATCCCTTTACCATTATGTCATGGCCTTCTTTGTCTCTTTTGATCTTTGTTGGTTTAAAGTCTGTTTTATCAGAGACTAGGATTGCAACCCCTGCTTTTTTTTGTTTTCCATTTGCTTGGTAGATCTTCCTCATTCTCTTTATTTTGAGCCTATGTGTGTCTCTGCACATGAGATGGGTCTGTCTTGACTCTTTATCCAATTTGCCAGTCTGTGTCTTTTTTTTTTTTTTTTTTTTTTTGAGAAGGAGTCTTGCTCTGTCGCCCAGGCTGGAGTGCAGTGGCGCGATCTCAGCTCACTGCAAGCTCCGCCTCCCAGGTTCACACCATTCTCCTGGCTCAGCCTCTGGAGTAGCTGGGACTACAGGCGCCCGCCACCATGCCCGGCTAATTTTTTGTATTTTTTTAGTAGAGACGGGGTTTCACTGCGTTAGCCAGGATGATGTCGATCTCCTGACCTCATGATCCGCCCATCTCGGCCTCCCAAAGTGCTGGGATTACAGGCTTGAGCCACCGCACCCGGCCAGTCTGTGTCTTTTAATTGGAGCATTTAGCCCATTTACATTTAAGGTTAATATTGTTATGTATGAACTTGATCCTGTCATTATGATGTTAGCTGGTTATTTTGCTCGTTAGTGGATGCAGTTTCTTCCTAACATCAATGGTCTTTACATTTTGGCATGGTTTGCAGTGGCTGGTACCAGTTGTTCCTTTCCATGTTTAGTGTTTCCTTCAGGAGCTCTTTCAGGGCAGGCCTGGTGGTGACAAAATCTCTCAGCATTTACTTGTCTGTAAAGGATTTTATTTGTCCTTCACTTATGAAACTTAGTTTGGCTGGATATGAAATTCTGGGTTGAAAATTCTTTTTTTTAAGAATGTTGAATATTGGCCCCCACTGTCTTCTGGCTTATAGAGTTTCTGCCAAGACATATGCTGTTAGTCTGATGGGCTTCTCTTTGTGGGTAATCCGACCTTTATGTCTGGCTGCCCTTAACATTTTTTTCCTTCATTTCAACTTTGGTGAATCTGATAATTATGTGTCTTGGAGTTTCTCTTCTCGAGGAGTATCTTTGTGGTGTTCTCTGTATTTCCTGAATTTGAATGTTGGCCTGCCTTGCAAGGTTGGGGAAGTTCTCCTGGATAATATCCTGAAGAGTGTTTTCCAACTTGGTTCCATTCTCCCTGTCACTTTCAGGTACACCAATCAGACGCAGATTTGGTGTTTTCACATAATCCCATATTTCTTGGAGGCTTTGTTCATTGCTTTTTGCTCTTTTTTCTCTAAACTTCTCTTCTTGCTTCATTTCATTCATTTGATCTTCAATCACTGATACCCTTTCTTCCAGTTGATCGAATCGGTTACTGAAGCTTGTGCATTTGTCACGTAGTTCTCGTGCCATGGTTTTCAGCTCTATCAGGTCATTTAAGGACTTCTCTACGTTGGTTATTCAAGTTAGCCATTCGTCTAATCTTTTTTCAAAGTTTTCAGCTTCTTTACAATGGGTGCAGACTTCCTGCTTTAGCTCAGAGCAGTTTGATCATCTGAAGACTTCTCTCAACTCATCAAAGTCATTCTCCGTCCAGCTTTGTTCCTTTGCTGGTGAAAAGCTGCGTTCCTTTGGAGGGGTAGAGGTGCTCTGATTTTTAGAATTTTCAGCTTTTCTGCTCTGTTTTTTCCCCATCTTTGTGGTTTTATCTATCTTTGGTCTTTGATGATGGTGACCTACAGATGGGTTTTTGGTGTGGATGTCCTTTCTGTTTGTTAGTTTTCCTTCTAACAATCAGGACCCTCAGCTGCAGGTCTGTTGGAGTTTGCTGGAGGTCCACTCCAGACCCTGTTTGCCTGGGTATCAGCAGTAGAGGCTGCAGAAGAGTGAATATTGCTGAGCAGCAAATGTTGCTGCCTGATCGGTCCTCTGGAAGCTTCGTCTTAGAGGGGTACCCGGCTGTGTGAGGTGTGAGGTGTCAGTCTGCCCCTAGTGAGGGTGTCTCCCAGTTAGGCTACTCTGGGGTCAGGGACCCACTTGAGCAGACAGTCTGTCCGTTCTCAGATCTCAAACTCCGTGCTGGGAGAACCACTCTTCTCTTCAAAGCTGTCAGACAGGGACATTTAAATCTGCAGAGGTTTCTGCTGCCTTTTGTTTGGCTATGTCCTGCCCCCAGAGGTGGAGTCTACAGAGGCAGGCAGGCCTCCTTGAGCTGTGGTGGGCTCCACCCAGTTCTAGCTTTGCAGCCACTTTGTTTACCTACTCAAGCCTCAGCAATGGCAGGCACCCCTCCCCCAACCTCGCTACCACCTTGCATTTCGATTTCACACTCCTGTGCTAGCAATGAGGGAGGCTCCGTGGGTGTGGGACCTTCTGAGCCAGGCACGGGATATAATCTCTTGGTGTGCCATTTCCTAAGACCCTTGGTAAAGCACAGTATTAGGGTGGGAGTGACCCGATTTTCCAGGTGTTGTGTGTCATGGTTTCCCTTGTCTAGGATATGGAATTCCCTTCCCCCTTGTGCTTCCCAAGTGAGGCAATGCCTCACCCTGCTTCGGCTCTCGCTCAGTGGGCTGCACCCACTGTCGTGCACCCACTGTCTGACGTGCGCCAGTGAGATGAACCCGGTACCTCAGTTGGAAAGGCAGAAATCACCTGCCTTCTGTGTCACTCACGCTGGTAGCTGGAGGCTGGAGCTGTTCCTATTCGGCCATATTGGAACCGCCCTTGCCTATGTGTTCTTAATTACTTTGGGTGTCAGAGACTAATTTCACTGAAATAAAACAAACTTACAGAAAACTTGTATAAATCTAAATGTACAACTTGGTATGTTTTTCCTAAGGTTACAAACCTATGCGATTAGCACTCATATCGAGCAACACAGTATTACCAGCTTTCCAGGAAGCTCCTTGTATTTTCTCCTAGTCTTTTGGATCCAACGGTAACCACTGTCCTGATTTCTAACAGTGTAGGTTACTTTTTAATTTCACATAAATGCAAATAAAAGCACTTACTCACCTGTGCCTGATTTCATTTTCTAAGCAATATGTTTAAGATTTACCTACATTGTTGCAGATAGTTCTTTATTTTCATTTTGTAAAGTATCCCATTATGTAAATATGGCACAATTTATTTTTTTTTCTGCTATTGATGGACATTTAGGTTGTTTCCAGTTGGAGGCTAACAATGTCAGTGCAGCTATGAACATTGTTGTATGTGCATTTCTGTTGGGTATATACTTAGAAGTGGAATTGGTAGATCATAGATTATGTGCATATACACTGTTAGTAGTTACTGACAAGTTTCCTTAAGTAGTTCCAGCAATTTCCACTTTTTCCAGAAGAGTATGAGTTACAGTTGCTTCACATCTTCTCAAATACTTGGCATTTTCTTTTCTGTTCTTGCTGTTGTTTTGTTTTGTTTTGTTTTTGAGATGGAGACTCACCCTGTCACCCAGGCTAGAGTGCAGTGGCATAAACTCATCTCACTGCAACCTCCACCTTCCAGGTTCAACCAATTCTCCTGCCTCAGCCTCCTGAGTAGCTGGGATTACAGGTGCCCGCCACCATGCCTGGCTAATTGTTTTGTATTTTTAGTAGAGATGGGGTTTCACCATGTTGGCCAGGCTGGTTTTGAACTCCTGACCTCAAGTGATCCACCCATCTCAGCCTCCCAAAGTGCTAGGATTAAAGGCGTAAGCCACCACGCCCGACCATACTTGGTGTTTTCTGTCTTTTTCATTTTAGCTGTTGTGGTGAATATGCTGCATTATCATGTTGTGAGTTGAACTCGCATTCTCTCTATGACCAGTAGATCTGAGCACCTTTTCCTAGGCTGAGTAGCCACATGGACGTTTTCTTTTGTGCGGACCCTTTTAAAATCGTTTTGCCCATTTTCCTTTTGTCTCCTATTATTCCCTCATTTTAAACTATTTTTTAACAGGGAACATTTGACCACCACACAGCCTCTCAGATTTCCTCATCCTTCAAAATCTACCATAATAATCGTAGCTATAATGTACTAAGGGGCTTTATATCATCATCTGATGTATAAGGTAATTAATATTATCCCCACTTTCAGAGGCAAATGTTGAGGCTCAGAGAGAGTGAGCAACAGGTCCAAGAGGATGCAGCTGGGCAGCAGCAGGGCCAGGACTGTACCCAGAGCTGATGCCACAGCCTGTGCTCCAACCACAGCACTCCTGGCTTTGCAGATGATTGTCATTGAGGCTTGCTCCCTTAATGAAATTACCAGCGATCCTCTCTGACTATTCATACCTCCTTTTGCTGCTTTATTTCTATTCTTATCCCTAACATACTATGTGTAATTTTAATTTTTAATGATTCTGTGTGTGCTCTTTCTTCTCTATTAGAATCTAAATTCTGAGAAGGCAGGAAGTTTTGTTACTTTTATATACAACATATTCCCAATGCCTGGAGAGTGCCTGGTACATAGCAGTTGTATACTTTTTGAATACATGAATAAACACACATTAATTCTTTTTTTTTTTTTCCTTGCTCTGTCGCCCAGGGTGAGTGCAGTGGCGCAATTTTGGCTCACTGCAAGCTCCACCTCCCAGGTTCACACCATTCTCCTGCCTCAGCCTCCCGAGTAGCTGGGACTGCAGGTGCCCACCACCATGCCCAACTAATTTTTTGTATTTTTTTTTAGTAGAGATGGGGTTTCACCATATTGGCCAGGATGGTCTCTATCTCCTGACCTCGTGATCCGCCTGCCTCAGTCTCCCAAAGTGCTGGGATTACAGGCGTGAGCCACCGCACCTGGCCTAAACACTCATGAATTCTAAGGCTTGGATGTCCCAGGACATGAGGATTTATTTTCATATCCCTTCTGGGGCTGTGGACTGTAAAGTTGGCTCATTCTTCTCCTAGGTTTCCCTGCCTCCTTCCAGTCTCGGGCTCAGCTCTGCCATTTCCTCGCCGTGTGCATCTTCACGTGCACTGCCCAGCATGCAGCCATCAACGAGGGCCAGGTGTGGATAAACAAAAGCCTGCATCCGTCAGGGCAGGTGTCTGGACTGGGGGTTCTGGAAGACATAGCTGGAGGCTAGTGTCCACACATCAAGGTTCAGGGTGAATTCAGGTTCCTCTTCTAGCTTGACTGGTATGCCTTGATCCCTAATGGCCCGTGCTCAGTGAGGATGCCCTCACCCACCACCAAGGAAGATGTGACAAGGCCCACAGTGATGAGGTCACTCCCTGATGTCTGGCAGTCCTGTGTTCAAATGGGCATCATGTGGCTTCTGAGCTGGCGGCAGGCGGACGTGGTGAAAGGGGACCTCTGAGACTATAGAGGAGATGTCAGGGTGCAGGGCTGGATTCTGGGTCCCTGTGTCTTGGAACTAGGAGCTCATTCATCCTCTTTCTGCCCCAGGTACCCCCTTGAGCATCAGAAAGAAGAATATGTCTTAGGCCCTGAGCCCAAAGCTGTGCTGAGACAATTTCAAACAGATCTGGACAACCTGGAAAGGGAAACTGTGGCCCGAAATGAGAAGCTAGACCTTCCCTATGACTATCTGAAGCCTGGCTGCATAGAGAACAGTATCACTCTCTGAGCTCAATTATGCTGGTCCTCAAAGACCTTAGGCCATCATTACTATGAACATTTCCCTCCTGAGTCTTGTCTTTTTTTGGATCTCAGTTACTGTGTTTTTCTTTTCGCCTCTGAGTTTTCTACCTGAGTATCTCATTAGCCTGAGGCACTGTCCTTACCTTCAGGGACCCTATGAGAATGATCTGTACATTGCAGTCACATTCCTTAGAGAAATCACCCATGTACTCCTGTAGCTTTCCCTTGGCCCTGGAAATTTACCTTCTCCATTCATCATAGAATGTTTAGGAGTCATTATGTAGCATGTTGTAGAGGTGCAATTTCATTTCTTTCCATCTGGATAATCAGTTATGCCAGCACAGTTTATAGAAAAACTCATTCTTTCCCACTAATCTACAATGTTGATGTTAATCAAATTCCTGTATACAAATGTTACTATTGGAACTGTCCATTCTACTCCATTCATTAATTTTTCCTTCCCTGCATCATAATGACATAAGTACTATGGCTTTATACCTAACACAGCCTACTATTTGATAAGACGTACTCATCCAATTTGTTCTTTTCAGGTGCTTTGGCTTTTCTTCAACATATAAATATTACAGTTATTGTGTTAAGTTTCAGAAATAACACCAATTTGATTGGAATCACATTGTATGTATAGACATTTTAATACAACAATTTTGCATTACAAAAATGTCTACTTCAGCCAAGTTTGCATTTTTGAGATATATCCAGGTGAGTCCTTTTCTGCATTGTGATTCCATTTGTTTTTTGTTTGTTTATTTGTTTGCCTGTATTGCATCTAGGTTCCTGGGTAAGATTGGCCTATGAAGGGTTATAGACTTGCAGAGAGGCAATATTAGGAACTCTGCTAAAATGAGTCATTAAAATAATAGGAAAGAACAAAATACAGAATTCTATCACTAGAGACTCAAATGCATTTGCTGAAATCATGTACAGTTGGAGGTCCACATCCCTGGATTCAACCTATCATGGATGGAGAATATTTTTTAAAATAATGGTTGCATCTGTACTGAACATATAAGACCATTTTTTCTTGTCATTGGTCCCTAACAATGCAGTTTAACAATTCCTGGCCTGCCTTGTTATATTGTGCTGTGATCTCTTGTGCTTTCCAAATACTAAAAACACAATTTGCAAATTGATAGTGTAGCAACCCTGCCTCGAGCAAGTTCATCAACGCCATTTTTCCAACAGCATGTGCTGCGTGCCTCTGAGTTACATTTTGGATCTTCTCACAATATTTCAGGCGTTTTCATTGTTGTTCTATCTGTTATGGTGATCTGTGATTGATTGATGACCTTTGATGTTACAGTTGTCTCTGCTTTGGAGCTCCATGAACTGTGCCCATCTAAGATAGCAAACTTCATTGATAAATGTTGTGTGTCTGATTGCCCCTCCAACCACCCATTCCCCCATCTCTCCCATTTTTCCTTGGCCCTCCCTCTTCCCTGAGACACAACAATATTGAAATCTGGTCACTTAACAACCCTGCAATGGCCACTCGGTGTTCAAATGAAAGGAACAGCTGCACATACCTCACTTTAAATAAAAAACTAGAAATGACTAAGGATAGTGAGGAAGGCATGTCTATAGCCGAGATAGGCCAAAAGTTGGGCCCCTTGTACCAGGTCACTAAGTTGTGAATGTAAAGGAAAAGCTCTTGAAGGAAATTACAAATGCCACCCTAGTGAACCCATAAATGACAAGAAAGTGAAACCACCTTATTGCTAATATTGGAGGACGTTTGAGTGGTCTAGATAGAAGATTAACCAATCCACAACATTTCCTTAAGCCAAAGCCTAATCCAGAGAAAGACCCTACCTCTATTCAATTCTATGAAGGCGGAGAGAGGTGAGGAAGCTTCAAAAGAAAAGTCTAAAGCTAGCAGATTTTGGTTCATGGGGTTCAAGGAAAGAAGCTGTCTCCATAACATAAAAATGCAAGGAGAAGCAGCAAGTGCTGATGCAGAAGCTGCAGCAACTTATCCAGAAGATCTAGCTAGGATCACTGATGAAGGTGGCACTACACTAAGCAAGAGATTTTTATGTAAACCAAACAGCCTTCTACTGGAAGAAGCTGCCGTCTGGGATTCCCACAGCTGGATAGGAGAAGTCAAGGCCTGGCTTCAGAACTTCAAAGGACAAGCTGACCCTTGTTTCAGGAGTGCACGCAGCTGGTAACTAGAATTGGAATCCAGTGTTCACTTACCATTCCAAAACTACCAGGGCCTTTAGGAATGAAGCTGAATCTACTCTGTCAGTGCTGTTTGCAACGACAAAGCCTGGATGACAGCATTTCTGTTAACAGCATGGTTTGCAGAATAGTTTAAGCTCACTGTTGGGACCCACTGCTTGGGAGATGTAGTTATACCTTTCAAAATATTCCTGCTCATTGATAATCCACCTGGTTACTGAAGAACTCTGATAAAGGTACACAAGGAGGCTGGTATTGCCATAGATAGTGGTTTCTCTGATGGATCTGAGCAAAGTTAATTGAAATCTTCTGGAAAGAAGCAATATTCTAGATGGCATTCATGATGTTCAGGATTCATAGGAAGAGGTCAAAATGTCAACATTAGCAGTAGTTTGGAAAAAGTTGATTCCAATTCTCATGGATGACGAGGGATTCAAGACATCAGTGGAAGAAGTAACTGCAAATGTGATGGAAATAGCAAGAGAACTAGAATTAGATGTGGAGCCTGAAGATGTGACTGTATTGCTGCAATCTCATGAGAAAACTGGAACTGATGAGGAGTTGCCTCTTACAGATGAGCAAAGAAAGTGGTTTCTTGAGATAGAAACTAGTTGTGGTGAAGATGCTGTGAACACTGTCCAAATTATAACCATAGACTTAGAATATTACATGAACTTAGTTGATAAAGCAGTGGCAGAGTTTGGGAGGATTGACTCCAGTTTTGAAAGGTGTTCTACTGTAGGAAAAATGCTATCAAATAGCGTCACATGCTACAGGGAAATCTTTCATCAAAGGAAGAGTCAATGGATGCAGCAGACTTCATTGTTGTTTTATTTTAAGAAATTGCCACAGCACACACCCACCTTCAGCAGTCACCATTCTGACCTGTCAACAGCCATAAACATTGAGGCAAGACCCTCTACCAACAAAAAGATTACAACTCGCTGAAAATTGTTTTAGCGTTTTTAGCAATATTGTTATTAAATTTCGGCTTTTATTTTAGATACAGGGTGGTACAGGTGTAAGATTGTTACATGGGTATATTGGATCTAGGTAGTGAGCCTAGTACCCAGTAGATAGTTTTTCATCCCGTAGCCTCCCCCTTCCAGTAGTCTGCGGTGTCCAATTTTCCCATGTTTTTGACCACATGGGCTCAGTGTTTAGCTCCCACTCTCTACTTGAGAACATGTGGTATTTAGTATTTCGTTCTTGTCTTAATTCATGTAGGGTTATGGCCTCCAGCTGCATCCATGTTGCTGAGAAGGATATGACTTCATTCTTTTCTGTGGTGATGTAGTATTCCATAGTGTATATGTACCACATTTTTCTCATCTACTCAATCATTGATGGACACCTAGGTTGGTTCCATGTCTTCCCTATAGAGAATAGTGTGGCGATGAATGTATGAGTGCATGCACCTTTTTGGTATAATGATCTATATTCCTTTGGTTATATACCCAGTAATAGTACTTCTGGGTGAAATGTTAGCTCTGTTCTTTGAGAAAGCTCCAAACTGCTTTCCACAGTGGCTGAACTAATTTACATTCCCACCAGCAGTGTGTAAGCATTGCCTTTGCTCCATGGTTTCACCAGTGCCTGTTGTTTATTGTCTTTTTAATAGCAGCCATTCTGTCTAGTGTGAGATGGTATCTCATGTGGTTTTGATTTGCATTTGTCTAATGATTAGTGATGATGAGCATTTTTTCATATGCTTGTTGTCCACTTGTATGTCTTCTTTAGAGAAGTGTCTTTTCATGTCTTTTGCCCATTTTGTAGTGGGGTTATTTGGGTTTTTTTTTGCTTGCGGATTTGTTTAAGTTTTTTATAGATTTGGATATTAGACCTTTGTTGGGTGCCTAGCTTGTGAATATTTTCTCCCGTGGTGTAGGCTGTCTGTTTACTCTGTTGATGGTTTCTTTTGCTATGCAGAAACTCCTTATTATAGATATAAAGTATATAAAATTTATAATCAATAAATATACATTTACTGATTCAATAAGTCAATCACATTTATTGATTTACAACATAATTTACTTAGGTCCCACTTATCACTTTTTATTTTTGTTGCAGTTGCTTTTGGAGACTTAGCCAAAAATTCTTTGGCAAGGCTGATGTAGAGGAGGATGTTTCCTAGGTTTTCTTCTAGGATTTTTATAGTTTGAGGTCTTATATTTAAATCGTGGTAGGAGAGCACCTCCCTGTCCCTTTGAAGTGAACCATGTTACCTGCTGTTAGCAGTGAAGTGGAGCAGAAGTCACAGGTGCCATTTCTGGGCAGAAGCTTTGAAGAGACCATGGCGAATCATTTCTTCTGTCTCAGCAGTTTTGGAGGCACAGAAGTTGGGTGTTATGGGCTGAATTGTGTCCCCCACCCCCAAACTGATGTGTTGAAGTCCTAACCCCAAGTGCCTCAGAATGGGATTGTGTTTGGAGATGGGGCCTTTAAAGGTGTGGC
>NC_045449.1:25225730-25237837 GCF_002776525.5 Piliocolobus tephrosceles
TGTGTGTGTGGTGTGTGTGTGGGTGTGGTGTGTGTGTGGTGTGTGTGTGTGGTGGGTGTATGTGTGGTGTGTGGTGTGGTGTGTGGTGTGTGTGTGGGGTGTGTGTGTGTGGTGTGTGTGGTGTAGTGTGGTGTGTGTGGCGTGTGGTGTGTGTGTGCTTTGTGCACGTGTGTCCTCAGGGAGAGATGAGCACCTCCTTGTGATTGAACAGACATCAAGGAGGCACTTAGACACCAGGTGCTGGAGAAGCAGCAGGGTCCCAGTCTGGAGGCCTCTTGTTCCAGGCTAAGGAGCTTAGACACCGGGTACTGGAGAAGCAGCAGGGGCCTGGTCTGGAGAAGCGGGCAGGGGACTGGTCTGGAGGCCCTCGTGTTCCAGCAAAGGAGCTCAGACTTTCTCCTGAGTAGCGCGAAGCATCACTGAAGGGCTGTAAGTGGAGGAATAAGAAAGCAGGTTTTGTGTGTCATGAAAATACTCGGGTGGTAAAGAGGAGGAGGGATTGGAGGAAGTAAGACAAGCCGCAGGAGGCTGTCTGGCAGGCAGTGCAGACATCCAGCTGAGACTCACACTCAGCTGTGAACCTGGGCAGTGGCAGTGGGACAGAGACAGGTCAAGTAACTGGCCATTTGTGTCACGAAAAGTGCTGTTTCACAGCTTCCTATTACCCACAGTAAAGAACTGCAGCATGGCTGGATAAGGCCATGGTACAATATTAACTTCACAGAGATAGCAGGTCATCTGATATGAAACCACTCCCTGGCAGACGCCTGGTCTGTCTGGCAACCATGTGGGCACCGTAATCCCATTTCATTTTTTTTTTTTTTTTTTTAGCCTGGGCAACAAGCAAGACCCTGTTTCAAAAAAAAAAAAAAAAAAAAAGAAGAAAGAAAAAGAAAAAAGTAAAAAGAAAAAGAAAAAGAAAGGGAAAGAACAAATCCCATGCCTTCTTTGAAAAATAAATGAATAAATGTTATTTTTAAAAATCAAGATTTGAAGACATATCTTTGCAGAAATATTAGAACAGCAATCTGGGGTTAGTCAAAGGTATGTAATAAAAAATGTGAAGTACAGATCAATTTAAAGAAGAATATGAAATACATAGTGTTGATGGCACATGGACACAGGAACATTCAGAAATGTGCCATGTGGTTGGCTGAAATATTAGAAGCACTAGTTTAGTCATTCAACCTCATTTCAGTTTTTAGATGGCAATTCTGAGGCAGAGAGAGGGGAAGTGACTTTCTCAAGGGATCATTGTACAGTTGAGGATTACTTTTGGGAGCCCTGAACAGAAAACCCCCAAATGTAGAGGCTTGAACAAGATAGAAGTGTTTGTTTTTCTCTCATGAAAAAGGCTGGCGGTCAGCCATTCAGGGCTGGGGTGGCAGCCCCACTGTTCCTGGGGACTCAGCTCCTTGTATTTTCTCCTGAATCACCCTTAGTTTGTTACTTCATGAACTAAAATGGCTGCTGGAGCATCAGCCATTGCATCCACATTCCAGGCAGTATGAAGGAGAACAAGGGGAAGCGGCAAAGGGCACTTCTCCTCTCAGACAAGTTAGCTTGCTCCCTCTACGAAGCCTTCCTGGAGGTCCCACGCAATTCAACTTCATCCTATTTCCAGATCTTAGTCACGTGGCTACTCATAACTGTAAGGGAGAATGAAAAACAGTCTTATTAGGTATATTGTCACCCTAAACAAAATTGGGGTTCTGTTAGGAACATATCCAGTTTAGTGGGTCCAGAAACCTTTGCAATTTCTCTTTAAGAAAATGTACAAAATTGTGAATACGAAGCCAGGTACTAAAGTAAATATTTATTTAGAAGAAACAAAGAAATCAAAACAGATTACAGATTCTTAAAAACTTGACAAATACCTCAAACATCTTAAAATCCAGAAAGACAGCTGGGTGCAGTGGCTCACGCCTGTGATCTCAGCACTTTGGGAGGCTGAGGTGGGTGGATCTCCTGAGGTCAGGAGTTTGAGACCAGCCTGGCCAACATGGTGAAATACCGTCTATACTAAAAATACAAAAATTAGCTGGGCATGGTGGCGCATGCCTGTAATCCCAGCTACTTGGGAGGCTGAGGCAGGAAAATCACTTGAACTCGGGAGGCGGAGGTTGCAGTGAGCCGAGATCACGCCATTGCACTCCAGCCTGGGCAACAAGAAAACTCCATCTCAAAAAAAAAAATTACCTAATATTTTAATATTTTAATACTCTCCTATTTCTTCAGCATATTCTTCAATTGCTCCTTCAAATGATGAAGATTTAACTTTCTTTTTTTTTTTGACAGAGTCTTACTCTGTCGCCCAGGCGGTGGGTGTGCAGTGGCATGATCTCAGCTCATTGCAACCTCTGCCTCCCAGATTCAAGCAATTCGCCTGCCTCAGCCTCCCGAATAGCTGGGGTTACAGGCACACACCACCATGCCTGGCTAATTTTTTAATTTTAATTTTATTAATTTATTAATTTATTTATTTTGAGACAGAGTCTTGCTCTGTCCTGTCACCCAAGACAGAGTGCAGTGGCGTGATCTCAGCTCACTGCAACCTCTGCCTTCCATGTGCAAGCAGTTCTCCTGCCTCAGCTTCTCCCGAGTAGCTGGGACTACATGTGCCCATCATCATGGCCCGCTAATTTTTGTATTTTTAGTAGAGATGGGGTTTCACCATGTTGACCAGGCTGGTCTCAAACACCTGACCTCAGGTGATCTGCTCCCCTCAGCCTCCCAAAGTGCTTGGATTACAGGAGTGAGCCACCACTTCTGGCCCTAATTTTTGCATTTTTGATAGAGACAGGCTTTCACCATGGTGGCCAGTGTGGTATTGAACTCCTGACCTCAAGTGATCTGTTTCCCTTGGCCTCCCAAAGTGCTGGGATTACAGGCATGAGCCACCATGCCTGGCCAGGGTTTAACATATTTTCTATAAAGAAAATAGAATGACCATTCTGTCTTTCCATTGATCTGTTCATTCTCCATTGCCCACGTTCTTTGGGTGCCAGGCACCATGGGACACGTTTTCATGATGCTCCTTTAACCCTCCGGCCCTGCATCTTTGCATCTGGATCCCGGTGGGTTGGCGCAAAAGAGGAGTGTTCTAGAAGCCATTCCTAACAGCTGGGAATAACTGAGTCATTCATGGAAGTGGCTGTGAACCACACAGACATGTCCTGCTAAACCTACAATAAGTGTTGCCCAACTCAACTCCTTAGCAAGATCCCCAAAATGTACATGGCCTCTCCACCACCACCTGCCTCAAGAGGAAGTGTGCTGGAGGCAAAGTTGGAGTGGAGGAAGACGGTAGCGTCGGTCCATTTAAAACATTTTAACTTTTGCAAATATTAGAGAAGTCTGTGAGCATGTGAACACATTGCCCACGCAGAGAAGGGCCCTGAAGCTCAAGCTGTATTAGCTCCTCGATGAACCTGCCTCTGGGTTCAACTCCTAGACCAGCTAGGAGGGACAAATGATGAGCTGGCAGGTAGGATGTTTGCCTCATGGAGGTCACACCTGGTCAGGTTGCAGCCTCTGGCCCCAGCCCATGTTATTCTTGTCGCTGGCCCACACTGGTCCTCCTCTTTCATCCTTCTATGCGTTCAGAGAACAAAGCCCCCTTCATTCACTGGAAACACTCCCCAGGAAAAGAACCAGTGTTTACTGGACACCAGATCACTCTCTGCCTGGCACCTCTGCTCAAGCTCCCAACAGCCCTTGCTGGGTTGAAGAATGGACACATCTAAGAATCAGAGACATGCCCAGGGCCATGCATGTGTGGAGCAGTGGAACCAGGCTGAGGGTAATAATAGCAGCCTGGCTCCCAAGTTTCTTGCCTCCCCCATACCCAGCAGCCCCCTCCCTCTGTTTTGGACTTAACCAAAGTGATGGCTGAGGCAGTTGTCAGAACAACCAGCCACCACAGTTAATCTGCTGAGCTGACACTCCCAGGGCTGATTATCTAGTTGGCGTTCTGGTTATTTACTGCTGCATAAACGTTCTTCTACAACTTAGTTGCTTAAAACAATGACAGGGTTTATTTGGCTTACAAATCTGCCAGTTGGGCAGGGCTAGGTGAAGAGAGCTCATCTCTGCTCCACTTGGCATGAAGTCAGGTGGCCCGGAGGCTGGGGCTGGAATATCTGAAGGCTTCTTAACTCACAGGTCTACCACTTAATATTGGTTCTTGGCTAAGATCTTAGCTGGGCAATTGACGAGAACACCTGCAAGTGGCTTTTCCACATGGCTTGGGCTTCCCCACAATATGGTGGCTGGAGTCGAAGGGTGAGTACTCCTAGAGACAGCCGGGTAGGACTTCCATCCCTTTAGAACCTTGCTCAGAAGTCATCCAGTGCCATTTCCACCACATTCTATTTGCTGAGGCAGTCACATGAGCACCACCCTGGCTCAAGGGGAGGGGAAAGAGACCTCACCTCTAGACAGGAGGCAGCAAGAGGTTGAAAGAGCACCTGGGACCAGAAATATTTGGAAAATTCAATGCCTGCCACAGATAATAAGTAAGTGCTGGACTCCTCTGGCACTGGGGTACAGAGAGAATTGGACACAGTCCCAGCTTTACGCAACTCATATTCCAAAAGGTAAGATGGATATTCAGCTGGGCTACATGGCATCAAGGAGGAAGTGCACAGAGATTTTTTATTCTTTTTTTGAGACGGAGTCTTGCTCTGTCGTCCAGGCTGGAGTGCAATGGCGCCATCTCGGCTCACTGCAAGATCCCCCTCCAGGGTTCAAGTGATTCTCCTGCCTCAGCCTCCTGAGTAGCTGGGACTACAGGCACTCTCCACCATGCCCGGCTAATCTTTTGTATTTTTAGTAGAGACAAGGTTTCACCGTATTGGCAGGTTGATTTCGAACTTCTGACTTCAGGTGATCCGCCTGCCTCGGCCTCCCAAAGTGCTGGGATTACAGGTTGCCCGGCCAAGATTTTGTGTTAAAGTGAGTGGAGTTGGTTATGTGCTGGACACCATTCTAGGTGCCTTACATTTAACTTTATGTCAGTTTTATGAACCAGGTACAAATAATAATCGCCATTCTACCTGGGAAGAAACAAAGGCACAGAGAGGTGAAGCAACTTGTCCATAGTCACGCAGTGGTAAAGTGCCAGAGCCAGGACTCAGCCCAGGCAGTCCCGCAATGGAGTCTGTGCTGCTCACCATGACACCACCTCACCCCTCTTCTCAGATGCCCCCTCATGGGATGGACCTCCTTTCATGGACCACAACACCTTTGCAGGGAACATGGGCCTGGGTGACTGCACTCTGTCCCTAGGGAGTGAGGAGGGTTCTGCCAGGTGGTTTCATTTCAATCACTGTTTTCTGTCCTTGGGGGGTGGGAAGCCCAGAATGGCACAGTTCGGCTCCTGGTCCTATCAACTCACTCTCATCCAGCACCGATTCCAGAGGGGTGGCCGGGAATGGGGGGTGGGGGCTGCTCTGCTGAACAGGAAGGAGCACTGCGTCCATTCTCTTTGTATCTGGGGATCCCCAGAGACGAATGGAACATGGTATGAAAGAGTGGAACGCCAGCTTCTAGGGGAGCCCCAGCATCCAACAAGGACACACACTTTGGGAGTCAGTCAGGCCTGGCCCCAATTCCAAGCTCCTTCACTTCCAGGCAGGATGATCCTGTGCAGGCTACTTCACTGCAGTAACTGGCAGTTTTCCCTTCTGTACGTGGGAGGGATATTTTCTCACATGACTTCCCTGGATCCTGCCACGTAGTAGGCAGTCAGAGACCGTCCCTCCCTTTGGCCAGGCCTCCTGGTGTGTGCCCAGACCCAGACCCTGTCCCCCAAGGAATCTGACCAACACACTGCAGTGTGGGCTTTCACCTCCCTTGTTTCTACGCACTCTACCACTAGTGATGTGACCTAAGATTATTTTATCATTTTGGCAACCATATCCCTCAGTGGTTCTCATCAACTGAAATCCTACAGCTCTTTCCACAGGTAGCAGCTGATTCTCAGTGTCCTCCTAGCGGCCATGATAAATGACCTGGCTGCAGTGATAGTTGTGCTATTACAGAAATAGGGAAAATCCCAGGCCACTTCCTCCATGCCTCGGGACCTGTTTCCTTCCACACTAAAGGCTTGCTCAATACCCCAGCAAAGGAGGGATGGGTAAGATTCAGAACCCAGGCCTCCCACACCCTCCCTCCGATGAGCTCTGTTCCTGAGGGGTATTGTCCAGCCATTTGTTCCAGGGAGAAAGATAGGAGACACTCAGTTCCTACTTGGTGATGCGAAGGTGACTGAGAAGGGTGTGTCTACTTCTTCAATGTGGCTCTGCCTCACAGCCTAGAAACTGACTGAAATAACAGTCAACAATTTTAAAGGTGGGATGTGGGTGGGAGGTGGAAATCTACATTCACATTGGAAACTAGAGTGTTGTCACGGGCTGTCCACATGCTGCAAGCATTGGACGTGATGCGCTGCCAGAGCTCATGTGGGCTGGAAAGAAGGCACCACCGGGTCACTGCAATCAATGCATAGCTTCCCTTCTGGGAATGGACTGAGTGATCCTGGAAGGGAAGTGCAGATCCTGGCTGGATGAGGGCAGCCATCAGGCTTTGCACATTGACTTTATGTGCTAAGTGCTTCACGTGCTTCATTTATTTAGTCATCACTACAACCATGCCAAGTAGCAAGATTCCACTTCCCTTATCAACAAGGAGACGGACATTCCAGGAGGTACAGGAACCCGTAATGGGGCTGAGGGCTGACTTGGTGTTCCCCATGGACTCAGGGGACTGGGGAAAGGGGCGTTAGTGTTTAATGGGAGTTTCATTTGGAGATGAAAAGGTTCTGGAGATGGATGGTGGTGATGGTTGCATAACAACATGAATGTACTTAATGCTAGTAATTTGTACATTTCCAAATGGTTTAAATGATAACTTTTATATTCTGTATACTTTACCACATAAAAAGGGTGGGGAGAGGAAGGCAATCACTGCTAGGTTGCTGTGGTACCTCTGCAGGTGTATATAAAGGTATCAGGAAGAAAAAGCTAAAATACTCACTTACAGTCTCCCATTGCTTTGCTCCAGAATCCACACACCTGCTCTGTCCCTGCAATGTACATAATTAAAAGAATGCAGGTGCTCAGGCTGATTGAATTGAGCCCACTTCCCCCTCAACTACTGTTATATTCCAGATGGGATAATGTGGTCAACCCAAAGTTCTGAGTCTGAAGCATAGCATGCTATGATTATGCCTGCAGTCCAGTCTGGGGGACAGAAACCGACCCGCATCTCTTAAAAAAAACAGTGCGGCCAGACGTGGTGGCTCACACCTGTAATCCCAGCACTTTAGGAGGCCGAGGCAGGTGGATCATGAGGTCAGGAGTTCAAGACCAGCCTGGCCAACGTAGTGAAACCCCGTCTCTACTAAAAATACAAAAATTAGCCAGGCATGGTGGCAGGCACCTGTAATCCCAGCTACTCAGGAGCCTGAGGCCGGAGAATCGCTTGAACCCAGGAGGCGGAGGTTGCAGTGAGCCACTGCACTCCAGCCAGGGCAACGACGCAAGACTCCATCTCACAAAAAAAAAAAAAAAAAAAAAAAAGTGCAATCAACACTGGTGGAGAGGAGGTACTGGCACCAACCTGAGCCTTTCTTCTTTTTAAAAATTATTTATGTATTTGTTTTAGAGACAGGTCACACTATGTTGCGCAGGATGGTCTCAAACTCTGGGCTCAAGCGATCCTCCAACCTCAGTGTCCCGAAGTGCTGAGATTATAGGCTTGAGCCACCGCACCTGGTCTAGCCTTTCTTCTTGAGGTCATCAAAAGGGTTGAAAGACACTTGAAAATAACATCCTCACTGTGTGATGCCAGCGTATTTAATCTTGCATCTGTGAAGGTAAAGTGTTCTAGCAGAGAGGGTCCGGTTCTCACTGGGCAGCCCTGTTGAGGACAGCAGGAACTGCAGGGGCTGGGGCTGTCCAATGACCAAGAGAAGAACAATTAGACAGAGCAGACAGAGCTCAGAGCCCTGCATGTGCGCATGTTGTTCCCCATGTCCCTACCCGACTCTTGTTGCTTTTTGCTGCACTGTTGGGGAGATCCGCTTTCTACTGAAGCTCACTGACACCATGTCAGGCTCCCCTCATGGACTCTGGGCCTTGGGGAGGGCCACCGTGGTCTGTGGCAGGTCAGAGCATGTAACTAGAGCACACAGCGTATGGCAGCTGAAAGCTGGTGGGTGAACACACAGTTGGTGCTTCCTGATGCTGGGCGTAGCAGCTTGGAGTCAGCTCCAGATGCTGCCCAGTGACAGTAGGGCTGTCGAAACCTGCAGCTCGGTGGCCTGCAGCCAATTCCAGTCTGCAAATTTGTTTTGTTTGTCCTGTAAAGTGTTTTAAAAATGTAAGCCAACTTCTGAAAATTGGGAGATTTCACATAAAATTCCACACTTCTAGCATCTCTTTAAAAAAAAAAAAAAAAAAGTTGATGTGGTGGCTCAGGCCTGTAATCCCAGCACTTTGGGAGGTCCAGGTGCCAGATCACTTGAGGTCAGGAGTTCGAGACCAGCCTGGTCAACATGGTGAAACCTGGACTCTACCAAAAATACACAAATTAGCCGGGCTTGGTGGTATACTCCGGTAATCCCAGCTACTCGGGAGGCTGAGGCAGAAGAATTGCTTGAACCCAGGAGGTGGAGGTTGCAGTGAGCTGAGACGATGCCTTTGCACTCCAGCCTTGGCAACAAGAACAAAACTCTGTCTCAAAACAAAACAAAGCAAACAAACGAAAATCAAAAAACAAACCAAAGACAGAAGAATTACAATACACTTTTAAAATTTAATTTAATTTTCATGAAGACAGAATTGAATGATACAACTTACAAAGAATTTTTTTAGAGAACCTCTCTTTTATTTATTTATTTTTGAGATGGGGTCTCACTGTGTTGCCCGGGCTGGAGTGCAGTGGCATGATCTCAGCTCACTGCAACCTACGCCTCCGGATTCAAGAGATTCTCTCGCCTCAGCCTCCTGAGTAGCTGGGATTACAGCCACCCACCACCATGCCTGGCTAAATTTTTTTGTATTTTTAGTAGAGACGGGTTTTCATCATGTTGGCCAGGCTGGTCTCGAACTCCTGACCTCAGGTGATCAGTCCGCCTGAACTTCCCAAAGTGTTGGGATTATAGGCGCCAGCCACCCGCCCCGGGCACTTTTTCTGTTTTTGAATGTCATAGACATTCAAAGGTTGCCAGTGAGAGTCTGGTGTGAAGTGACTCAACAGGACATCTCAAGCCACAGTTCCTGAGGGGATAGCAATGGTGCCGTGAGGGAGAGGTTGTGGTGTTATCTACATTTCTGTCAATGGGGGGAATCTGCTCTCAGCCCCACACCAGTGGGGAAGCTTCCGTCTCTACAAAAGGGAGTGAAGAAAAGAATATGCACATCCCAGAACGGCAGTCCCAGGAGAATTCCTGAGGTGAAGGCAGAAAGGGTCCACGGAGCCGGAAACAGGGAGAAACAGGAAGCTGCAGGGCAACCTCACCAAAGAGAGGCTCCCACTCCTCTCCCGTCCCCTCCCCACCCGTCTGGGCAGACCTCATCCCATCTTAGCATAAAGCTCCAACAGCTCCGACCACTCCTGCTCACCGTGACCCACTCTCCACACTGCAGCCACAGCGGTCTCTCTACTCACGAGTGCCTCCCTCTTCAACCTTCCAGACTCTCTCCTCCTTCGTCGTTGTGGATGGAAACCAGGCAGGGCCAGACAGGGTCAGCTGCATTGGCCTACGATCTGTGCAGTCACAGAGGGCCCTGGTGCTAAGGGCTCCACACTTGTTAATGCTCTGCTATAACTGCCTTGACATCCCTCATGACACATGACCAAGAGATCCACATTTCCATTTTCAGTGGGCTCTGCAAAGTATGTAGTCAGTCCTGGTCCCCAGCCTCACCCACTGGGGATTAATCTTTAAGTCCAGGCTTCGAGGCTGAGGAATGTAAATGAAGTCATGTTTCTGTTTAATAGCAAAATTACCAGACTTGAAACTCTCACCTCCTTAATCACAGACTTCAGCCAGGCCCTGTTCCTGAGGGTGTCTGGGCCTTCTGGGCCTCCCGTTTGGGAGCCAGCTCTGTTGCACAAACCTGCTGGCTTGGCGATGTGCCTCAGCCAGCCCGATGGAGCCAGGCTCTGGGCAGCAGACTCAGTGCAGTGCGCAGTCCTCCCCTTGAGCAGCTGGCATCCTATGCCACCTGGCTGAGGTGGGCTCCAAGTTTCCCTGTAGATGTTCTCTCCTGATAGCTAAGGCCAGTAGGCAAGGTTTGACAATTCTTTAGAAGGTTTAGAGAGAAGATTCCCATTTTTAGCTAACACGTGCTGAGCAGCTCCTATGTGCAAGGCACTGCTCTAAGCACTTTTAATGCACATTCCAGAAACCTCACCATCACGCTATGAGGGAAGTACTATTAATGACAACTGCCTAGTTATTGCAAGGAAACTGGCATTCAGGAAGATTAACTGCACCTCACTGGCCACTCCTTCTCGTCTTCCTGCTGTATTTACCTCATTGTCCAACCTCTAAGTACAGAGGCCCTGGGCAGGCCTCGATTCTCTCCTCCTTTCAGTCCACCCTCTCGCCCCTGTTGGCCTTCTGCAGCCTCACTCATCCACCTAATCTATCAAATGACTCTGAACTCCAGATTCCACCTGCCTCTCAGCATCTCTGCATGGATTTCTAACTGACAAGCTCAAACTCCGTGCATCAGAACAGAGCTCCTGATCCCCCATCCCCAACTTCCTGCTCCTGTAGCCTTCCCCCATCTTAGACACTTGCTTGACCAAAACCACTGGAATCATTCTTAATTCTTCTCTACCCGAAATCTAATTCATTAGCAAATCCTGTCAGCTAGACTTTAAAAATATATGCACAACACACAAAATTATATGCAGATGTTCCTCGACTTATGATGGGGTTACATCCTAACAACCCCTTCGTAGGCTGAAAATATCAGGTTAAAAATACATTTAGTACACAACCTATGAAGCATCATAGCTTAGCCTAGCCTCCTTTATGCATGCTCAGAACACATACATTAGCCTACAGTTGGGCCACATCATCTAACACATAGCTTATAATAAAGTGGTGAATATCTCACGTAATTTATGAACTACTGTACTGAAAGTGAAAGACAGAATGGTTCTATGGGTACTTGGTATGATTTCTGCTGCAGGTATATGGCTTTCCTACCATAGTAATGTCAAAAAATTGCTAGGTTGAACCATTGTAAATCAGGAAGTGTCTGTATGTATAGATCACAACAAAATTGATAAATTAGACTTCTTCAAAATTCAAAACTTTTGCACTTCCAAAGACATCATTAAGAAGTGAAAATAGGCCGGGTGTGGTGGCTCACACCTGTAATCCCAGCACTTTGGGAGCCTGAGGTGGACAGATCTCTTGAGGCCAGGAATTTGAGACTAGCCATGGCCAATATGGCAAAACCCCATCTCTACTAAAAATTCAAAAATTAGCCAGGCATGGTGGCACACACCTATAATTCCAGCTACTCCAGAGGGTGAGGAGTGAGAATTGCTTGAACCCAGTAGGCGGAGGTTACAGTGAGATGAGATCATGCTACTGCACTCCAGCCTAGATGACAGAGTAATATTTTGTCTCAAAGAATAAATAAATCAATTAATTGAAGAAAGAAGACTCCTAAGTGTCTGGCCTGGGCAACTGGGTGGATGGTGGCACTGTTTACTGAGATGAAGATTAAAACAGGAGCAGGTTGGCAGGTGGCTAAAAGCCAGAGGTGAGTTTTTGACGTGATATGCCTATCAGATGAAGGTGCCAAGGAGGCAGTTTTATCCTCGAGTCTGTGCTTAGAGGGAGACCAAGCAGGAGAGAGGACATGGGAGGGGACATGAAGATGCTTTATACAGCCAGGAACATGGATGATGTCACAGGAGACAGTGTAGACAGAGAAGAGATGAGGAAGCAGGACCACCCTCATCAGGACTGAACCTGTGGGAATCCAGTTTCTCCTTATAAATGTAATTCTTTCTCTCTTTCTTTCTTTTCTTTCTTTCTTTCTTTCTTTCTTTCTTTCTTTCTTTCTTTCTTT
>NC_045449.1:25237847-25278539 GCF_002776525.5 Piliocolobus tephrosceles
TCTTTCTTTCTTTCTTTCTTTCTTTCTTTCTTTCTTTCTTTCTTTCTCTTTCTCTCTCTCTGTTTGTTTGTTTCTTTCTTTCTTCTCTTTCCCTCCCCTCCCTTCCCTCTCTCCCTCCCTCCTCCCTCCCTCCCTCCCTTCTTTTTTTGTTTTTTGACAAGGTCTTGCTGTGTTGCCCAAATTGGAGTGCAGTGGCAAGTTCCCGGCTGACTGAAGCCTTGACTTCCCAGGCTCAAGTGATCCTCCCACCTCAGCCTCCCAAGTAGCTGGGACCATGGGCTCATGGCACCAGGCCTGACCAATTTTTTATTTTTTGTAGAGATGGGGTCTTGCTATGTGGCCCAGGCTGCTCTCCAACTCCTAGATGCAAGTGATCTTCCTGCTTTGGCCTCCAAAGTGCTAGGATTATAGGCGTGAGCCACTATGCTGGGCTTGCAAATATTTATTGAGTGAATGAGACATTCTTCAGCCCTAAGTAAAGTTGTTGGCCTCCTAAGGGATTAGATTAGAAACTCCCACAGTCAGATGTGGGCAGAAGACGAGGAGGCAGCCTCAGAGACTGAGAGGAGCTGCCAGTGAGGACAAAGAAAACCTGCTGCACCGGGATGAACCCCACACTCCTCGGCAGAGCGTGGGCTACCCTGGGCCATCTGCCTGCCGCCTTCCTCTCCACTCTCATCTCTTCCTGCCATCCTTTTTGGGCCAATTTTAGTATTTCCCCAAATGCATTCTATTGCTTCAGACCTTCACACATGCTGTCCCCTCTCTAGGATTACAAAAGTCATGTGAACTAATTATCAGTAAGTCAAACACAATGGAAACACACAACAGAGAGAATAGAAGCTGGCCAGCACCCCTGCCCTCCATTAGCAAGCATTTGTGCTATGCGTTCGCAGATGTGTTTTCTGCACATATTCTAATCCATTCTCTCTCACACACACGCACACCAGATTTTCCTCCCTGCCTCCAAAATGGGAAATACCTCCTTTACTGCATGCTTTCTCCTCTTAATACATTACAGACTCTTTCCACATACATAGAGAATACATACTTGCTTACGCTTATATTTCAGTACAAATGTACATGCAGTACATTTCGGTACACAGAGAGGTGCCTTGTTCTTTAAGGTAGATCTTTAGAGTTTGATTGTATGGATTAATCACAATGTATTTAAACAATCTGCATTAATGAAGCATTCCCCTCATCTCTTTTTTTCCTTTCTTTTTTTTTTTTTTTTTTTGGACTGGGGTCTTGCTCTGTTGCCCAGGCTGGAGTGCCGTGGCATGATCTCAACTCACTGTAACCTTCACCTCCCAGGTTCAAGTGATCCTCTCACCTAAGCCTCCTAAGTAGCTGGGATTACAGGTGCCCTCCACCATGCCTAGGTATTTTTTTGTGTGCATGTATTTTTTTAATAGAGATGTATTTTTTTCACCATGTTGGTCAAGCTGGTCTCGAACTCCTGACCTGAACTGATCCACCTGCCTTGGCCTCCCAAAATGCTAGGATTACAGGTATGAGCCACTGCGCCTGGCCACGCTTTCTTTCTTCTTCTTTTTTTTTTTTTCGTTCTTCACATCCACTGCGGAGTTGTAACTGGAGGCACATTTCCACCCACAAAAGCTCCAGATGTTAAAACGTTTCTCAACATCAACTTAACACAGTGACGGCAACACCTCCCTCCGGCCCCTCCCAGTAGGGTTGGGATTGTGCTGTATTCTCTACTGGTTTACCCTTCCCCCCATAACGGGGAGCATTTTCCCTGGCTGCAGAGGCTCCCTCATAGTCTCCAAGACTGAAGGACCCCTAATTTGGGGACTGCAGCTGAAGTGTATTAGATTAAACACCATATAAAGCTGCAAGATACTCTTTTAAGGGAAGAGGAAACTGGTCAGAGAAATGCCTCCGATTTTCATTGCCAATTTGATTTTAAATCCATGAAGGATCTTACAGAACACGTCTCTGAGATCATCCTTTGGGTTAATCCATGATGCAATAGCATCACAAAAAACATAAAATCTTGGACTAGGCCACTGGGAATCACACTGATCATGGTACAAATTCCACGGAATGCTGAATCCTTTTCCTCATTGTCTCTTATGTTTCTCAGAGAGGTGCACAAGGGTCTTGTAAACTGCTGTAGCATGGGGGCCACCTCTTGAGGACAAACATAACCAAGACGACCAATTGTTATTGCTGTGTTCTTTAACAGTGTCTTTGGTGTGTTGGGTCTGTTAATGATTTCTACAAGCTGGTGCAACAACATAGGAATATAAGGCTGCATCTCTATATCCATTTGAACAGAGATTTCTCCAGATGCCCATGTGGCATTGTTGCAGACTGAAATGGATTCTGGAGTTAGCTTGGTTCTCAATATTGGCATGAAATCAGCTATACAAGGCTTAACATGCTGAAAGCAAGCTTTTGTGAGGTCATTTAACAGGGCAAAAGAACTCTGTCAAACTTCTGGCATTTTATCCTGCGTGCACTGATATATTAGTGTTAGGATGTTACTTCGGGCTACCAGCTGTTCAATGTTGCCTCCAAGTCCTTCAGCCAGGCCACTCAGTAAATCAAGAGCCACTGTCATAAAATCTTTATCTTATTTATATGAATATTGATCTGGTTGAGCATCGTTTAGCGTGGCTTGTGCAGGAGTCTTCTGTCCTAGGTTTACACAACTCCGATACACAGGTTTGCAGTATGGAAGGAAGCCAGACTGCAGCACTGTGGCAACTGAAGATAAACACTCAAGTAAAGGGAAGAGATCATATCTTCATCCTTTAACATGTTCCATGTCTGGATCAGTGGAGGCATTAGCATCTGAAAATATTCTGGTTTGTTTAAATGATGTTCTACTGAATCTGCTAATGTTCCTATGGCATCGTAAAGAATGAGCAGGTTCCTATGCTGGTATTTACTAAATGCAAAAACCAGGGTATCAAGTCTATAAGCAAGGTAAGGAACAAGTTCTGTACAAGCCTCCTCTTCCAGGGTAGGAAAGGCACCGCAGGCAGCTTCTTGTATCTCTTGTTGCTGTCCAGGACGTGCTTTCACAAGTCTGTCATTAATGGCTTCGGGTACATGTGTCTGGTGGCTGACTGACTACCCTGTGTGCATAGCGGCTAACAGTCCAGCATGTTATAGAATGGACAAGAGCCTTTTTATCAGACAGACACTGAATAAGGTGAGGAATAAGCTCAGGCAAGTATGGAATCATGCCCTGCATACAACCTTCAGCAATTGCTCCTAAACCCAACATGCCTGATTCTTTAACAACCCATTCATGATAAAAAAGTAATTCTTTCAAAAGGCAAAACATATATGGCAACAGTTCATCATGACGCGTGTTTGCAAGAACATCTAGGGCAGCAGCAGAACATTTCCCTAGATTCCAGTCAGGAATTGTATCATCATCATCAATTTCATCATTATCATCGTCTTCCTCTTCAATTCCATCTTCATCATGCTGCTGAGTCACTGTCCTTGATCGGTGAAAACTTGGCCATATATCCTGTTCACTCTAAGGAATTGTTTCGTCATCTTCAACATCACCCGTGGGTAGGATAATATCCATATCTGAGTACTTCATGCTATTCACTAACACAGGAAGCAACTTGGGAAGAAGGCTTACGAATACATCTTTGCATATTGGTTGTTCAGCTAAAGTTAGCCAAAATTCACAGGCTTCTAAAGCCATGTTTTCATCTTGATCTTGAGTCCTCTGTAGCGTACATTCAACTATCTTATGCATGTGAGGGAGCAGGCAAGCCATTCAAACTTTGAGCAACATCACGAGTGCTTGGCACACATTTTTCCATACCTCTGGTTCTCCATCACCAGCCAATGCAAAGAGATTCTTAATAAAAGAATCAATGTGCAACATCAGAGCTTCAGTCCTAATGATAAACTGATTGACATGTAAACCAGTGTGAGACTTTACTTTTGGACTACTGTGCTTGAAGAACTGTAAAAATTTGGAATCATGATGTTGATGATGACCATCAAGAGCATATGTTTTTACACCCAAATTTCACAGTATAATTCCTTTCACACAATAGGCATTCAGTAAGCATTTGTTGAACAAAGTATATTTCCATAGTTATAGCTGGCAGTTAATAAATACTTGATGACTGAATTAAAAAGCATAGTAAAACAAAGAATACATTGTAGGAAATAGAAGTGACAACCAATTAAATAGCTCAGGAAAAGAGGATAAAATGACACTAATTTCATTGAGATTTTAATATATGTTAATGCTGTGCGCATTAATGTAAAGTTATTTTCTATATATTACCTGGAGAAATGAAGATAATTTTTCAGAGGAACAGTAAGGTAACCACAAAAAAGGTGATGCAACTTAGGTGAAACGCATCGAAGGCATGTACTAACTTTATTACATGGTATCTTGTATTTACTGTATAGTTTGCTTAAAACCCTAAGAAAAAATGGTAATCTGGGTGAGGAAAAATTAAAAGCTTTGCAGAACTGTCATTATAACTTCTACCTCAGAGAATGAGCTTTAGAATCATACAGAGTTGGTCCCGTGAAAGTTGAACAGGTGTAGTTCAAAGTTCAAAGACTGGAACTGGTGGTGAGTCTCAAAAGACACTGCCTCTTTCGTCCACAGGATCATTTTTTGAAAGTGCATTTTACCTATACTATGAAGATTTATACTTATTTCATAATTCTCCACAATTGCACTATCTTTTGTCAGATAAACAAGCAAATCTATGATTGGAATTAGAATAAAAATGAGACAATGGACAAAATATTTTAGTTTAACCAGTTACTTCAACAAAAGATCAATCCATTCAATGTAGTAAATGTTTCCACTTAATTCTATTATCTTTGTAATAAAAGTTTAATCATTTCTCTGATTTAACAGATGCTATGGGATGCATGTTCTTGAGCTTATATAGAAAACCCTGAAACAAGAAAGTAGTCCACTATTTTGGCACATAAGGGAAAGGAAAAAAAATATCTCTTTGAGTTGATTTTATTTTTCGATCAGACAGAATCTCTTACTATCTTGAGTCTATCAACCTTATCCCTTCTTTAAGAAATATCTTTCAAAAGTGACAAAAACTGTCTCTTCAACAGGCTTAACCATGTTTGAAGCAGTATCTCCGGTTACTACTACGAAAACGGAGAGGAAATTGCAGACTGTAATGGGAATTTTTATTGAATTACATCATTCCTGAACTGGTAAAATATATTTAAAAATGAAAATAAGGAATAACATTGCCAGTTAGTCAACACTTTAGAGACATATTTTTAAAATATCTATAAAAGTGTATATGGTTCAGAAACTATTTTCATTTTACCAATATTATGCCTCTGTAGACCTTATAATAGAAATATTTGCAATGAAAGCTCACTTTGTATAGTATGGAATAATTAGACTTTTAAAATATTGTGTCTTAATGTCACTTTTGCCTTGTCTCAGAGAGTGACTGGGATTACATTGTATATACAGTGCATACTCGAATAATGAATAATGAAATTTCCTGTCAATTTTCTTTAAAATTTTGGTGGGAACTGCAACTACAAAATAATTGTGTGCATAGTAGGTGATCTTTAAAATCATATTCCAAGACTAGTTCTGCTTTTAGCAGAAACGTTTCACTTTTGATTAATACTCTTTCCTGCTTTCTGGTTCAGAACATTGCTTCCTAGAGTTACAAATTCAGTTTACAGAGTGCCTTCGACCTGCACTCCACTGGGTAAAAACAAAGTGTTAATCCAATGAAATCTGAGTTTCTGTTTCAGCATCTTCAGGTTATCACGGACAGTGCAGGGGAGCTGTAAAGTTAAATTTGTGCGTGTGTGCACAAACTGCCAATAAAGAGAGTTAAAATAACATTTTATAAATCTTATTGTGTTTCCTCTAATCCAGCCCATAGGATAGTTTGGGATGAATTACACATAATGACGAGAGCTCAAGGGTTCACCTCAAGTTCTTCATAAAATAAAACAAAACATTCTAAAGGCCTGTAGATTTATGTGCATTTGTGTAACCCTTTATGGTTATTACTTAGATTTTAGTAGCATCAAAAACATTCTATATCTTTTCTCCTTCCCTTCTTCCCTTAATATTTCCTTGCCGTATTCTATACTAGTGTTAAAAGAAACAATTAGAGCCAAAAGTGTGAGTTTATGAGTGATGGTCATTGATTCTGAGAAACACACCACTTTCATAGTCACAGAACACATGTGAAAAAATTGGAAGTTAGAAAACAGAATCAAGTTCTTGGTGTCTTCAGACCCGCTACCTGTATTCAGTGCTGTGACTCCTTCCTCACACATATGCCATGTCTCCCCACCTGGCCACCCATGCACAACCCTGCATACGGTACCCATGCACAGCCCTGCACACTGTACCCATGCACAGCCCTGCACACTGTGCAAAATTATTTCTCAGAGCTGGGTTAAGAAAAGCAATTGGAAAGACAGGAGTGGATGAGCTGTGGGAAATACTGTAGGATAGTTTTTAAAACTTAAAATGCATGGTATGAATTTAAATTCTTCAGAGATACAAAATAATGTCATATTTTTCCTATCTCTGATAAGCCATAAATAGAACAATATTTTTCAAAATCCTGAAGGGTCTCAACACCCTTGTGAAAAGTCGAAGTACAAAAAAGTAATGGTGACAGTAAAACATATTGTTAAGAACATGAATTTGAGTCCTGGGTTTTTATGCTGATTCCTCAAGTGACTGGCTCCATGTCCTGGGAGAAGTCTCTTAAAAAATTTCTAAGTGATAATTACCCTCCTTACTTCCAAGATGCAGAAACTGAAACAGAAACTTTAAGTCCAAGTTAGTGTGAGACATAGCCAAGAATTGAATTCAGGTATATCTAAATACAAAATTCAGGCTCTTTTAAATGATTGTGTCATGACTATTCTCTCCAATATTTTACATAATATTCTTCCCGCATGTAAAACCCTTAGTGTAGAGCCTCATGCATGTCAGACACAAGGTAAATGCAGTCTATTAAGGTTATGTTCAATGAAATTGGCTGGGCAAGGCAGTTTGGTTTGAGATGTGGAATAGCAGGAGATGGGGAGAAGGAAAGTTTGGCGCTGGTTAATGTGAATAGACCTCCTTGTGCAAAATTCAAAAGATTAATTAGCCTGATGTAATGATTTTTGAAAATGCTTAGCCAAGCTGCCATTAATATGTCCAAGTATGTAGCTTCTCTGTATGTTTACATAATTTCACCCGAAAGATTAGCAATTATTATTCATGTACATAGACTATATTTAAGTGCAAATGAGGTTTCCCTGATTTAGCAAGTGTCTAAGGGAATTATTGTTTTGGTGAATACAGGCCTGGGAGGCAGAGTCTTGGCAGCTGCAGCTGAAATAACGGAGAGAATTTCAATCTCTCACAGGAGACTTGTGACAATGAAAAGAAAAGCACAACATGCTTTATGGATGAGGATTCAAATCACATTATGTTAAATTAGAGACTTCATGTAGAAAAAACAGAGAAGAGCTTTATATGAAGCTGCACCGATTTATTTCATCAACACTCTTACTGGTTACAAAGAATTTTGTTAACATCCCTAACTTCATCTGTGGTGTGTCTGCTATGAACTTATAAAAATTTACACTTTCAAATTTTCTTATCTTACGTTGCTTCTGTTTTGCAGTTCTTTAGAATGCATCAATCACTTTAACATTGTTGCTAGGAGAATAACAAATCATGATGAGAATATCACAGTATTTTTAGAAGCACAATTTATAACTTTTTTACAATGAATGATTATGTATGATACGACCTAGTTAAATGAACGAGAATAGAGTCATTCAAAAGACCAATTAGTCAATTACATAACTAAATCACTTCAAGATTATTTATGTTTCCTTGGTTTCCTCCAAGGAGAAGATTGCCCAATTCATATTTCTTTCCGTTACCTCCACTGTTAACATTATGAAAACTCATACATAACTTTTATAACCTGGAAAAGAATGGCAAACCTATAATATTTGTACCTTTTTAAAACTGTATTCTCAAATAAATGGTGTTTACTAACTTCTTAGCCTTTCTGGTTAAAAGGATTCTTACAAAGTTGAAAATGGTATAAGATTAGTGTAAGACATAAAGCTTTCACTATCTTCACACAAAGGGCTCAAATAAAATCATAAACTAATCATAAAGGTAATTATATATCAAGATGATTAATGTGATATATAGATGTAAAGTTATGGGTGTTTTTAGATGAATAAGTCACCTAGGGCAGGAAAAAACAATGTACTGGATTGCACCACCTTTATTTATGATAGCTTGTGATAAGACTCTTTCTAGAAACCTATGCAAAATGTAGACAAACGTTGACATTTGGAAAATGCTTGTATTTTATTTCAATAGCAATTTGTCATCTTTAGTTCAACAGGTGTAGGAAATGTCTCAAGACATTGTTTTTGAATGCACTAGTATAAAAAATTAATTTGTAAGGGAAATACTCAACATAGTGAATAGGTAGCATTTATGCAAAATTCAAAAAGCTAAATTGTGTCTACTATAGTCTTTTATAAATATAATACTAATTATAGAAATTTGTCCTAGTTTGCTAGAAAATGGACTAACCAAATCTCCTTAGAAAAAGAGAAAATTCAGTAGGCAAAATCTTCTTACATCTATAAACTAAGGACTCAGATAATATTCAAATTGCTTACTTTAAGCATTCTTAAATACATTATCCAAGAGTATTAACTGAAAAGAAAAAACTACATAAAAGCAGATTTAAACACTCATTCCAAATATTTTAGGATACTAAGACAGTCATTTCAATGATTCTTGACCAAGGTACAGCCATTAAATACCATGTTATCTACTTGCCTCTAATTTATGATATGATATTGGAAGTGGAACCAGAACACTTCTTCCTCCAATTAACCAGTTAATTGTTTAGATTCATGCAACTATTTAAAGAAATTGGTGATTTTTAAAATATGAAATGCATCCCCTGTGCTTTGAAGAACATCAAGAAGTAAAAAGACCACCCATAGAATGGGAGAAGACATTTATAATTGTATATTTGGTAAGGGATTTGTAACAAGAATACATAAAGAATGCTTACAACTAGATTACAAAAAGGCAAATGACACAATTTAAAAATGCAGAAGGATTGAATAGCTGTTTCTTCAAAGAAAGTTTTATTATTTACTCTCTAAATATTGTAAGAAAATAATGAGTTGTACAATTTAAACAGGTGAGTCCTATGGTACGTAAATTATGCCGCAATATAGCCATGAGAAGTGTATTATTTTCTTTCGGCATGTGTATGATCTTTAGACTCTTTGATTATTCTTTTTTGTTGTTGTTTAGTGCTTTTGATTTTTTAAATACGGTTTTATTTTTGGATGAAAATAAGTCATTCCAAACCTGCTGTTGGATGAAAGTCATTTGCAGTTAGTACAACCTACCAGAATCATAGCTACAGAAAACACTATAAGGAATAACAGGTTTGTGATTCCATATTGCCCTAGGAAACAACAGTTTTCCAGATTCATGTTAGACTTGTGATCAATCTTTTGTATATGCCACATCTAAAGATCTTTAAATGTGTGTGATTTAGGAAAAATAAATGTTAAACTAAAATTCTAGACTTGAGATATTCAGAAAGAATCGCTATTATAAGCTTGAAATCTTGCTCAGCTTATGGTTTAAAAAGCTGGTGAAAATGAGAAGGGGACCCTTGGATATCTGAACAACCTTTTGATAAAATTCATCTATTGAAGTCACAGGAAGAGAAAATAAATGGAAACTAATAAATGGGTACAAGTCAAAACACAGATATATATTTTAGGTACTTTTCTTAAGAGACAAAGAATGGAGTTAAAAAAGGGAAGAAATAGAATTAAAGAAAAAAAGCCATTAGATGATGGATTTTCCAACCTACCAAATGATAAAAGTAATTTGAGATGATTTTTCCATACTAAATGAGAAACTACTAGAAAAAAAGACATTATGTGACCAGCAGTTTTGATATGTGTATTCTAGTCTGGGATATGTAGTAGAGCAAAAAACAGCCTTGGAAATTAGGCCATCTCTGTTGAATCCTACTTCCCTTATTAACAGTAACTTGGGGAAGTTATTTAGCCTCCCCTTTCCTTGGTTTCCACAAGTAACTATCATGGAGTAGTGTCCTTACGTGTTATTGAGATATGATTAGGCCATTCAATGTGACGCTATAACAGTGAGAAAACAAGCACAGTAATGTGTACAATTTCTTCTAGTTCTCAAATTTTATGCCATCATCAATTTCTGAGGGATTTTTTGTTTGGTTTTTGTTTTGTTATTAATTTAGCCGCTAAGTATAATAGTTCGATCATAAACTTGCCTATAAAAGATCACGATTCAGACCTCTGAATTCTGTTCTCACAACTGTAATGATCGGAGCAAGCCCTGATAGATGCCCACTGAGACAAATATCTGGGAAAAACGTTCAGACCTGTCTATGATGACTTTTGTAATGTGTCAAATTGGCAACATAAAATATGAGGGCAGAAGGAACTATAGTAGCCATTTTGTAGCATTACGTACATCTTCTTCCAGTCTTTCAATCAAATGCTAACTTAGGTGCTGGCTGTGAAGGTATTTTTCTGAGGTAATTAAAATTGTAGTCAACTGGCATAAAGTACAGGGTCTATCTTCATGAGCCTGACTTAATCAGTGGAAACCTTTTTAAAAAGACTTAGGCATTGCCCTTAGCCATATTCTGACATTTTTTGGTCCACAGTTTGTTTTCCCTTTATGGATCCTTCCCTTCTTCATTACCTGTGACAACAGCTTCATCAAGAAGCTTCAGAGTTTCTGTCTTGCTTGTGAACTTCACTTCCTGTGGATTCAACTTACTTCCCCACAATCATGTAAACCAATTCCTTGTGATAGCTCAGATAATAGATAGATAAATAGATTGATTGATGGATTGATAAATATATTTGTATCTTTATTAGTATATCAATATATCTATTTGACTGCTTTTTTGCCTCAACAAAACAGTTCTAAGAGTTCTGGAAAATAATTATTTTCCTCTTTTCCATCCAGCGGCCTAATTAAACATTTGATGGCATGCATTTTCTTCCTAGCAGTACAAATACCCAGGCTTAGCTTCTTCTAGCAGTCCAGCTAATATAATTCTAACAGGGAAAATAAGTACAAAAAGATGGCCTAATAAAGGACCAAAGAACACACACCAACACATACAATCCAACAGATACAAATCCAAATCTCCTTATTAACCTAAATTTTCACTCTCAGATACATATCCTTGGCCTTTACTCATAATATCAGTGTACTTGGGGACAAGTATGGGCAGTGGAAAGATGAGACCTTGTATTTTCCATATAATTTGGAGTATGCTATTAGCACTAAAGAAGGATCTGCTGCCTAGACTACCCATGTTCTATCAGGAATAGAGAAGGACTAGAAAAAAAATCCAAATAGCATCTCCTTGGAATCACCAGAATTTCTAAAATTTTCAATATTATTTCAACTTCTTTTCAGCATTTGTTTGCATTTGAAGTTTTCTAGTCTACTACTAGTACGGATAAATAGTGTAAAAGGAAAATGTCAAAACCAAACCGGTTACATTTTTTTAAAGAATTCCTAATGGTTACAATCCCTGTGCTAAATGGAGGCCCTATTAGCTTCCATGTGTGTAGTTATTATCTTTTCTTGGCCATAGATTACCTGGGAGCCATAGCTACACACTGGAGATGCCTGGTCACCAGGGGCAACTAAAAAGAAAATGGGATTGATGTGTTTAGATCCATAATAGCGCAACATCATTTCTAAAATAATGACCCATTCAGGGTCAATTTGTAATGTTTCTCCACTATATGTATTATACCAAATTTCTATGGATTTGTAAATTCCAGTTGATTATAGCAGTTAAACTCAGTGGAGCCAGGCTCTATTTTGGGTTGCTGGAGTTAAGACATAATGATCCTTTTAAAGTACTCTGATGTATAATTAAGTGGCTAATTTGACATACTTAAATTGTACTAAAAGTAGTCATAGGCTATTCCCTCTTGCACTTTTAATTCATTATATTAACCATATTTGGAGCACGTAGAAGAGTTTTCAGTAGGGAATGTTCTGAAAAATATGTGACTCTAAAACTCTACCAAATTGCCTATTGAAAAAATGTTCTTTTGTGTAATCAGTTAACACAAAATGTACTGAATCTTCACCTAGAAAAGCATTATGCAGTCCACAACTTACAGGATTAGGATGGTGTTCAGAGAAGAGCTACAAAGGTGATTAACATGTCGGACTAAAAGGGCAATTTTAGAGGCTGAAGGGACAGAGATTGTTTAGCCTGGAGGAAGATGGCTTATTGATGGTCTTCAAATATATGAGTGGTTTCTCTGCAGAGGATGGTGACCTGCTGTTTTCCATCTTTTCTGAAGACAAAACAAAAGGAAACAGACTTACATTTAGTAACTTAGACTAGAAACAAATAAAACTGTCTTGATAGTGAACACTGTTAATCACTGAAATGGTTCAGGTGATAGGCTCTTCTCTACAGACTCATAAAAAGGTAAATGGTTTGGGTCAAACTAGAGACAAGGTAATGAAAAGTGATCTCTTATGGCTCCTATTAAAGTTCATTAATAGAAAACAACAACTTAAACAAATTTTGAAGATACTATATATTTCTTCAAAATAACTTTTGCAAACTGAACCTCATGACAACAATTGACTGACACGTATTTCAAGGCTACAAAGGGATATTTTTTGGTCAACTCATTTAATGAATGAAGCTCAAATTTATGAACTCATGGTTTGCTACAGATAAAATTTTGGGAAGCTCTTTAAAAGTTCTCCAAATTAAAATACACACACACACACACACACAACATATACATATATGTATGTTTTTGTGTGTACATATATAGGAAATAGTATCTAATGTCACTTTACACTGTAAGTACCAATGTAAGAAGTCTGGACACCTACATTGTGGAAAGCATTCACAATTTCTATATTTTAAAAATCCTTTTCAAAATTTGAATTTGTCAGATTGTAGCAAATAGAATAAATACCATTTGAAAATCAATCCAGTAATAACAAGGTTTAAAAGAAAGATATAACTCTTGTACTTCAGAATTCAGAATCCAAGAGCATATTAGATTAGCAAATACCTAACTATATCCTAAAGTGAAAAAATATTTAATGCCAGAAAGATACAACTAGTTGTAGGTGCATAGAAAATAGAGTTACAGACTCTGCTTGAAAAAATATTATTTGAACTGGGTAAAATTCAGCATCCCTTCATGATAAAAACTCACAACAAATTGGGTACAGAAGGAACATATCTCAACATGATAAAAGCCATACATGACAGATCCACAGCTAGTACCATCCTGAGTGGTGGAGAAACTGAAAACTTTTTCTCTATGATCTGAAGCATGAGAAGGACACCCCTTTCACCATTGTTATTCAATGTAGTACTGAAATTCTTAGCTAGAGCAATCAGACAAGAGAAAGGAAGAAAGGAAATCCAAATTGGAAAGGAAGAAGTCAAGCTTTTTTTGCAGATTATATAATCTTTTTGTTGTTTATTTTTATTATTATACTTTAAGTTCTAGGGTACATGTGCATAATGTGCAGGTTTGTTACATATGCATACTTGTGCCATGTTGGTGTGCTGCACCCATCAACTCATCAGCACCCATCATCTTGTCCTGTACATCAGGTGTAACTCCCAATGCAATGCCTCCCCCCTCCCCCCTCCCCATAATAGGCTCCAGTGTGTGATGTTCCCCCTCCCGAGTCCAAGTGATCTCATTGTTCAGTTCCCACCTATGAGTGAGAATATGCGGTGTTAGGTTTTCTGTTCTTGTGATAGTTTGCTGAGAATGATGGTTTCCAGCTGCATCCATGTCCCTACAAAGGACACAAACTCATCCTTTTTTATGGCTGCATAGTATTCCATGGTGTATATGTGCCACATTTTCTTAATCCAGTCTGTCACTGATGGACATTTGGGTTGATTCCAAGTCTTTGCTATTGTGAATAGTGCCGCAATGAACATACGTGTGCATGTGTCTTTATAGCAGCATGATTTATAATCCTTTGGGTATATACCCAGTAATGGGATGACTGGGTCATATGGTACTTCTAGTTCTAGATCCTTGAGGAATCGCCATACTGTTTTCCATAATGGTTGAACTAGTTTACAATCCTACCAACAGTGTAAAAGTGTTCGTATTTCTCCACATCCTCTCTAGCACCTGTTGTTTCCTGACTTTTTAATGATTGCCATTCTAACTGGTGTGAGATGGTATCTCATTGTGGTTTTGATTTGCATTTCTCTGATGGCCAGTGATGACGAGCATTTTTTCATGTGTCTGTTGGCTGTATGCATGTCTTCTTTTGAGAAATGTCTGTTCATATCCCTTGCCCACTTTTTAATGGGGTTGTTTGTTTTTTTCTTGTAAATTTGTTTGAGTTCTTTGTAGGTTCTGGATATTAGCCCTTTGTCAGATGAGTAGGTTGCAAAAATTTTCTCCCATTCTGTAGGTTGTCTGTTCACTCTGATGGTAGTTTCTTTTGCTGTGCAGAAGTTCTTTAGTTTAATTAGATCCCATTTGTCAATTTTGGCTTTTGTTGCTGTTCCTTTTGGTGTTTTAGACATGAAGTCCTTGCCCATGCCTATGTCCTGAGTGGTACTACCTGGATTTTCTTCTAGGGTTTTTATGGTATTAGGTCTAACATTTAAGTCTCTAATCCATCTTGAATTAATTTTCATATAAGGAGTAAGGAAAGGATCCAGTTTCAGCTTTCTACTTATGGCTAGCCAATTTTCCCAGCACCATTTATTAAATAGGGAATCCTTTCCCCATTTCTTGTTTTTCTATAATCTTTTATTGAGAAAAACCTAAAGACTCCACACAGAAAAATTAAAACTGATAAATAAATTCAGTAAATTTGTAGGTTACAAAATCAACATTCAAAAATCAGTAGCATTTCTATGCCAATGGCAAACAATCTGAAAATGAAACCAAGAAAGCAATCCCATTTACAGTGGCTAAAATAAAATAAAATACCTAGAATTAAACAACCAATAAAGTGAAAGATTAAACATTGATGAAATAAATTAGAACACAAAATCAGAAAGATATCTGTATCTCTTGTTCATGGATTGAGTCATCATTGTTAAAATGTTCATACTACTCAATGTGATCTACAGATTCAATGCAATCTCTGTCAAAGTATCAGTGACATTCTTCACAGAAATAAAAAAGCAATATTAAAATTTATGGGAAACCATAAAAAACCAAGAAAAAGTCAAATAAATCCTGAGGGAAAAAAACGAAAGCTGGAAGCATCACATTATCTGACTTCAAATTATACTACAAAGCTATAGTAACCAAAGCAACATGTTAATGGCATTAAAACACACACACACACACACACACACACACACACACACACACACACAACATAGAAATGAATTCACACTTTTACAGAAAACTGATACCTCACAAAGGTGCCAATAACTGAGGAAAAGATAGTCTCTTCAACAAATAGTGCTGGGAAAACTTGTTATCCATATGCCAAAGAATGAAATTAGACCTCTGTCTCTCACTATACAGAAAAATTAAATCAAAATACATACATTTAAGACCTGAATCTATGAAACTACTGGAATACAACATTGAGAAAATCCTTAAGGCATTGGTCTGGGCAAAACTTTATTGAGTAGGACCTGAAAAGCACAGACAACTAAAGCAAAAATGGACAAATGGCGTCATATACAGTTTAAAAGCTTCTTCACAGCAAAGGCAACAATCAACAAAGGGAAGAAACTACAGAATGGGAGAAAATATCTTCAAACAACTTAACTGACAAAAGATTAATAACTAGGACAAATAAATAACTAAAATAACGTAATAGCAAAATAATAATAATAATCTAACTTTAAAAGGGGCCAAAATCTGAATAGACATTTCTCAGAAAAGACATAGAAATGGCCAATAGTTATATGAAAAATGCTCAATATCACTAATCATTACTGAAATGCAAATAAAAACAAAAGTGAGATATCATACCACCCATTAAAATGGCTTCTACCAAAAGGACAAATAATAATGAATGCTGGCAAGAAAGTGGAGAAAGGGGAACACTTGGACACTGTTGATGGAATTGTAAATTAGTATAAGTACTACAAAAAACAGTATGGAGACTTCTCAAAAAACTAAAAGTAGAACTGCTGTTCAGTCAGGCAATCTTATTGCTGAGTATATATCCAAAAGAGAGGAAATAGGTATATCAAAGAGGTATCTGCACTCCCATATTTATTGCTGCACTATTCACAATAGCTAAGATATGGAATCAGCCAAACTTCCATGAACTCAGATGAACAGACAAATAAACTGTGGCACATACACACAATGGGACATTATTTGGCCATAACAAAAAGAATAGGACTCTGCCTTCTACAGCAATATGGATGTAACTGGAGGACATTAGGTTAAGTGAAATAAGTCAGGCACATGAAGACAAATATTGCATATTCTTGCTCATATGCAAGAGCTCAAAATATTGATCTGATGAAGGTAGAGAATATGATGATGGTTATCGGAGGGTGAGAAGGGTACTGGGGGAGAAGGGGATAAATAGAGGTTGATTAATGAATATGCACAATTGGAATATGATCTAGTGTTCTATACCCAAATTGGACGAGTATAGTTAGCAACAGTGTATTGTATATTTCAAAATAACTACAGTGGATTTGGAAAAAAGATAAATGTTTGAGGTGAGGAATATCCCAGTTACCCTTATTTGATCATCATGCATCATATGATTATCAAAATATCACATGTATTCCATTAAAAAAGTATCATTATTATATATGCCTAAAACTTTAATATACATATATAAGTAAAAGGTAAATCTAAGCGTGCTTCTTATAAACAAAGATGAAGAGTTTTTTAAACAATGGTGGACTAGGCAGAAAACCACAAGGGCATGGAGGAACTGGAGAGTGTGCATGCCAAAATACATAAACAGTTCAGTGTACCTATAAGATAAAGAGATCAAACAGGAGCAGTAGAATATCTGTTCGAGCCAGATTGTAAAGATGTTAAGGTATTTGGACTCCAAACTGTTCAGTGAAAATGCATGTGCAAAATAGTGTCCTTGGCCTCACTCCAAGAGTTCTGATTTATAAGGTTATTCTGCTACAACCTTTCTAAGGATCAGTTTGAGAACAGAGTATAAGGCAAGGGATACCGGTGAAGTACACTGTGTGTCTTTGTGTCCTGAGCAACTGAATGAACCCACATAAAATGTTTGTGAGAAAAGTCAATTGCAGCACTTCTGTTTATTCTTAAATGGCTTTGCAAAGTGTTCAAGAAGATAATAATGGCAACTGTCCAGCTATATTGGAGAAGAAAACAGTCAAATCTACAAAAATCTCCCAAGTCTACATTCTTTGCACAGTGCTTTGGAAATGGCTATATATTTTTTCAATCCCTAAGAAACAGAAGATGTATTTGGGCAGATAAATAAGATTGATTAATTTACAAGCATAGCTTCCTTCCAGGCAACTGTCATCCACTTGACAGGAGCAGCCTGAAACTCCAAACATGAACATTTATAACAAAACCGTGAGTCTTACCAATAAAAGGGATAGGGAGTTGGCGAGGAGGGCAGTGAAACATGTTTATAGTCATGTTGCCACTGGATAAACATCCCTAAGCCTAAAGCTAGCTTTGAATGACAGAACGCTTCAGAAGAAATACATAAGATACAAGGCTTTCAACATGTCAAAGATATTTAAGACCTTAATTTTCAAATAATCACTATTTTTTTAACTTTTAAAAAGTAATGTGGAAAATTGTTAGAGATTATGTGAATGATCTATCGCTAATGTGATAAAATAAAAACTGCAAATTTAGGAGTAAATTCAATTTTATGGATTTGGGAAGCAATGACCTTGAGGAGTAGAGATCACTAACCTGCTTTATTTGTGTGGAGAACAGGTACTAATAAAGGACTAGGAATAGATAATTATAGGGACATGCTTGAGGGTAGAAATAAAAAGTATTTTGTCTCTAGGATAAACTTTCAGTTATCTGCCTTAGGAAGTAAATGTGATAAGTAAATGTCTTTTTGGAGCCATACCTAATTGATATAAATAGTATCACAAAAATAAAAATCTTTTTGAACCTTCTGCTGGTATGGAAGAATAAAAAACAAAACTCTTACAAATCAGCAAACTCACAGAGGGAGCAGACTATTTCAGGCATGTCCTTTGTATCTGAGAGTCAGGATTCCTGAACTGAATTGAAGAATAAAGTGCTTTCATGGCAGATTTATTTGTTTTTTTGAAGAATTATAAATTCCTAGAGTATCTTGAATTCATATGTATGTGTAGTTATCAAATACCTAGTTTAAGTATTATGTGCTAAACCATAGTCTACTATTCTAGCATTTATTTTGAAAAAAATATGAAAACTATAGAAAAGGGAAAATTCTCAGGTAGTATAGAAAAGAAACTATATAAACATATAAAAACACATTTTATTTTAGTGTGATTATTGGCACAGTAAATCCAGACCATTCATATAAAATGCAGGCACATCCATACACTTATTTTCTAACTCTCTTCTGATTTCAAAGCATGGGATACTCACCTATTATTCTAGCTACAAAGTGTACTTTGTTCAAATTCTCATTTTGATTCAATAAAGGTGTTTGTTGTTTTGAATGTTCTGAGTAATTACCTTAATTCATTGATTTTCTAAATTATGTGTAAAATAAATGTATATGTATTACATATACATTTAGCAAGAGAAGAGACGAGTTTACTTTTAATAGCATCATATAAAATGAAACTTCTTTCCTTTTTGGATCATTTTTTGATCCCTGATCATTTTTGATGATTTGATCATTGTACACAACCTATTTCTTGTGAGCACACCACCTTTTGAAATCTTAATGCCTGAATTTGAGAGACACAAGCCACAGCAGAAAATCATTTTGCCTATGTGAATATAAAGATCTTTATTCTTTTTCTGGGCTTCAATCCCCATTTGACCTAAATTTATTTCCAAAAACATTAATTGCTTTTTATATAGTTCGAGTCATTAGTAAATTGTTATTATAGTGAAGAGCAGAGGGTATTTACCTTTGTAAAATGTCAGTAGTTTTTTAAAGACTATGTAATTTGAAATACATTACTCATTGTTAGAATTATGCTATGAGAGTAATTTCCAAGCAAATAAACTCCTTAAAGACTATGTCCTGTAGCATTCAACTTAGCTTATTTTCTGCTAAGTGTTTTCTAATGAATAATCAAGAAACAGCTGGCTTGAATTTACTGAATTTAGGATTTATGGACTTGTGACGGCAGGGATCCCTTTGGCATTCAGGCCTATACAGATTCTAAATAGCAGGGTAGACATAGCTCCCTCAGAATGTTCTTTGATATAATTTAATTATTCTGAAAAAATTTCTCCATTACTCATATCTGGTGCTGCTCATTCCCATCATCTGTTTATATGTCCATCACCTCAAAGTGCAAATCTACAATCTAATTATTGACAAATAACAACAGGATTTCCTTATACTAGAAGCTTTACTTTTCTAGTCTGAAATAAAGATGGTATTGTCTACTATGCCTATTACTGAGGATATCTCTTTAAGTAGAATCTTGTTTCACAACTAACTCCGTGAGGTTCTTATAAAAGCAGAAAACAATTGGCTTTGGTTTTTTTTGGAGTAAATGGATTATGAAACAAAAATTATCAAAAATAGAGCAATATAAATTTTAGTTGGCTATAACAAAAGTTCTCAATATGTTGACCATGTTACATGTCCCTGCTGAGTTCCCTTGTTGTCCCCTCTACCCTGCTGAACACCATCAATCTTCCAATCAGAGGGAGAGACAGCCAGTGCTACAAGGCTCCTACCTGACCACAGATAAGCCCAGTTCCTTTTTGTGCTTGAACCACAGCTATTTTTAAGTTGGTTAATGTGCACCTCGAAAATCAAAAGTGGTCTCTACATTCATTTCATTGCAATGGAAAGGGAGTGTTAGTCAGATGTAGTCTTCAATTAACTAGGCAAATTGTGATCTAAAAGTTTTCCCTTCATTTTTATCACTAATCTTCTCAATATGCACAGGAATATATGCTACACAAAATAGGCAGTGTCAAGACTGAGCACATCCCTAAGAGCTTTTGTGCAGGGATATTAAATGAGAAACAGAAACCTGACTTACAATTTCCCAAGAAATAGGTAAATGTTACATATAACAATTTAGCATCCATGGTGCAGGTTTCATGGGATTCTCATTTTTATTGAAGATGTAATATTTTATATTTTCTAAGAGTTTTGTAGAAATGTTATTTTTTACAAGTGTGTATTTGGTTACTAAGAGGAATGATAAAGCTCCTTACTTGCCCTGGGAAAAGGAACTGAGCCCAAAGTGTACTTCTGAAAAGGAAAGTTTTGTGCCAGTCATTAGAAATGTTCTACAAAGATTCCAAAGTTTCTGTAGTGACAGGATGATGTGCAGCAGGAACATTCTCTTGTTTGGGTTTGGAGAATGTTGTTAGGGATAATTCAGAGGAACTAAAATTATAGAGGGATGAGAACCTAGGAAGGTGAAAACATACCACATTCATTATATAAACAAAAGTGAAGGGTGTTGAGGTAAATGAGCTAGAATTTGTTGCAGCCAAAATCTTCACAACTTTGCTAAATAATCCAGTTCCTTCATGCAAATGTGTCTATTCTACAGCTCCCCCTGCTCCTTTGGACTCTTCAACAATGACAAAATTTACATCCATACAATGGAATCAAAATAGGGTTCTGTCCATTCTTGGAATGCTGCTCAACATAATCCCATTTGATTTTCGTGTAGTCCGTAAAGAAGTCAATATGTTTCTGTAATTTATTGAGCTGTCAGCTCCATAAACTTTGTTGGAGCCTCGAGAGACAAGCTACATCTTTTTACTCTTTTAAAAGATGCACTGACCTCATGCAGGGAACACTTCAAGGAGTTTTTTGTGTGTGATCAATACTATTTTTATAAGCCTGATTAGAGCCCATCTGCTTTTCTGCTAAACTACTGCTCAAAGAGAGTCACATAATCAAAATTATATCCTTTCTTGTATTTTTTTGTTCTGCTTGTTAGACTACAAAAAATTAAATATTTTCTTTTTAATAACTACAACCTGACACAAAATAATTTCTTCTGGGACTGTTTCCCTAATGTCAAGACTATGGCATCTTGGCTGGGCGCGGTGGCTCACACCTGTAATCCCAGCACTTTGGGAGGCTGAGGAGGGCGGATCACGAGGTCGGGAGATCGAGACATCCTAACACGGTGAAACCCCGTCTCTACTAAAAATACAAAAAGCCGGGAGTGGTGGTGGGCACCTGTAGTCCCAGCTACTCAGGAGGCTGAGGCAGGAGAATGGCGTGAACCCGAGAGGCGGAGCTTGCAGTGAGCCAAGACTGCGCCACTGCACTCCAGCCTGGGAGACAGAGTGAGACTCCGTCTGGAAAAAAAAAAAAAAAAAAAAGACTATGGAAAGACTATGGCATCTTTTACTCCTACTCCTAGTAATGCTTTTTCCCATTCTAATTATTAGACTTAACAGGTCCAAGACTTGTTTTAAATGCTTTCATCTCAAAATTTAACAGCTATTCCCCAGGCCATATATAGAAAGCCAGTCAGCTGCCTTGAACTGACCTCAGTGGCACAGTCACACAGAGCCAGATCTCCATCGTAGAGACTCCAGCCTTACATTATAAATACTGCTGTGTCAACTATAAATATGTGCATTTCATCACATTTCAACTGCTGCTGTTTAGCGGAGGCAAGTGCCTGCTACCTTTATTCATGCAGCAGCAAGCACCTTTGAGACTTAAACCATATTTATTTCATTTAAAGGTGGGGATAACAGAGCTAGTGAATGTTTAACTGACTCCATCAAAGTGAGAAGAGGGTTCAAGAAATTAAAGAGAAACAGCTTGGAGGAAATATATATAAAATAAAGAGAAATTGCATCTCACAATGAAGGTAGGCTGTATTTTAATTCTGCATTATATAGCTGATCATTTCACTTCCCCTCACCCATGCACATTTCTTACATGGTTTGTAGAGGAGTACCTGGGTGTATAAGCAGCTGATTTCTGCCTGCCACATACAAGCCACTGCATCTGCTGCCAGGTATTTTCTTCATTATAGCAGTTTTTCCATTTAGGGGAATGAACAGGAGCTGAAGGCACTTACATGCTTAGCATTTTCACTTTGTATTTCAATATACTCAGATGAATTTAGGCCATATGATGTCTCAACAGTAAACGTGCCCTTTTTGAGTTTTAGTCTTTGTCAGTTATGGGATTCCTGGATGACAACCTGCAGTTTTAGTTAGCTCTCTTCAGCTCCCCAAAGGCTAAAATCAATCACCATTCCTTTATTCACAATCAAATCACCAATCTGTAGAAAATCAACAGTAGGCTTTGAAAATCATTATTTCAGTTGTTGTTATTAATAGAAAAAAATGAGTCATAAATGCATTATAATTTTACTTAAGTATCTTTGACATTTTAGTGGAGACATATAAAATAGCAGTTTTCTCAAATATAGCAATATCGTTCAACACTTACCATGCTTGCAAGTAAAGACAGTTTGTTGCCCCCCATTTGAAAAAAAGAAAGGTTGAAAAAATTGAAAAATTGAAATGTTGAATATTGTACCAAAATAAGACAATAATAAGGTGAAAAATGAATAAACCAATTTTATACAATTGAATTTAAGAGTTGAAAGGAGTCTTGGAGAAAATGTAGTCCAAACTTCCCCTTTTATATATTAAAAATCAAATACATAAGCAAAAACAACAAAAATAACCAAAGTCCACAAGGCTTTAGGTCAAGTGACATTAATACAAGAATTAGGGATCATGATTTCTATAAATTAGTGATTCTCATAGTGTGATTCAGGATCCCATAGGATTCTGAGATCTATTCATAGAATCCACAAAGCAAATCTGTTCTTCAATAGTAATGGAACTTACTGTCTTTTTTGCTTTATACTCTCATGGGGAACCGTCAAGTTCTCCAAAGGCTATGTGATGTGTGATACTACACCAGGTGAGTGCAGATGCAGATATGAGCACGAGATGTCTTCTAGTAAACAGATATTTGCAAAGGTGTAACAGGCAATGAATTTTTTATTTTAATAAATTCATAAATATATATGTTGACAATTTCTTTAACATCTACTTTTAATAGATATAACCCATATAAAAATAGCTCTTCTAGTCGTTCATAACTTTTAGGGATACAAAGAAAATCTGAGACCTGAACCTATGTAGCAGTTAACTCATCTTGTTAACATCTCAATTCTGAATTTGTATAGTGTATAGATTTTTAACAACTATTAAAAATCGTCAAAAACAATAGTGTTTACAATGTATTGGGAGACCAATATATGCCTGTTTACATATAGAATTTAGCAACAATTATACAAGCCAAGTATTTTATCTCCATTTTATAGAGGAGAAAACTGAGAATAAGCAAGTTTACATTGTCAGTGGTCAAGCACCTAGTGAGTGAAGCATCCCACATTCAGACCTACTTCTCTGAAACTACCACTTGTCTTCTCAATAGTTCCAGGCTAGTTAGAACTCAGTTAAGCAGAGACTAAGCCCTGCATATGCTCCTATCATCAATCTTCTCTGCCTCAGATTCATAAATCACACACACACACACACACACACAGAAAAAAAAAATACAAGAGGCCAGGCACAGCGGCTCATGCCTGTAATCCCAGCACTTTGGGAGGCCGAGGTGGGCAGATCAGGAAGTCAAGGGTTTGCGACCAGTCTGGCCAACATTGTGAAACCCCGTCTCTACTAAAAATACAAAAATCAGCCAGGCATAGTGGTGGGTGCCTGGAACCCCAGCTACTCGGGAGCCTGAAGCAGGAGAATTGCTTGAACCAAGGAGGCAAAGGTTGCAGTGAACCAAGATCATGCCCCTGCACTCCAGGCTGGGTGACAGAGCAAGACTCTATCTTGGAATTTATAAAAATAAATAAAAAATAAAAGAGCCAATCTGTAGAGATATATAAGGTTTTGGAATTCAAATTAGGAAGTTATAAGCCAAATATATATATATATATATATATATATAGAGAGAGAGAGAGAGAGAGAGACAGAGAGAGAGAGAAAACATAGAAAACTGCATGAGAATAATATATATAAATGTAAGTGGGATAAGCACAATGCGATCAAGCAGAAATGACACAGAAATAAATGATGATGTCAAAGGGAAATAAACTCTTAAACAACAACCTCTTAAAAAGTCAGCAAAGAACAGGAACAGATACTTCTTAAAAAGAGAACATGCATATGGCCAACAAGCGTATTAGAAAAAGGCCAATATCACTTATCACTAAAGAATGGAAATCAAAACCAAAAGGAGATACCATTTCTCACTAGTCAGAATGGCTATTATTAAAAAGTCAAAACACAACAGATGCTGGCAAGGTTGCAGAGAAAAAGGAACACTTATGCACTGTGGGTGGGGGTGTAAATTAGTTCAATGATTGTGGAAGACAGTGCAGCAATTCCTTAGAGACCTAAAGAAAGAAACACAATTTGACCTATAATATTGTTGACCCAACAATCCCATTACTGGCTATATATCCAAAGGAATATAAATCGTTCTCTTATAAAGACACATGCATGCGTATATTCATTACAGCACTATTCAGATAGCAAAAACATGGAATCAACCTAAATGCCCATCAATGGTAGACTGAATAGAGGAAATGTGGTACATAAACACCATGGAATACTATGCAGAAAAAAAAAAAAATGCGATTGTGTCCTATGAAGGAACATGGATGGAGCTGGAGGCCATCATCCTCAGCAAACTAAGACAGGAACCAAAAAACAAATACCACATGTTGTCACTTACAAGTGGGAGTTAAATGATGAGAGCACATGCACACATAGAAGGGAACAACACATACTGGGCCTATCAAGGTGGAGAGAGTGGGAGCAGGGAGAGGATCAGGAATGATAACTAGCTGGTACTAAGCTTAGTACCTGGTTGATGAAATAATCTGTACAACAAATTCCCATGACACAATTTTACCTATGTAACAAACCTGCCCATGTATCCCTGAACTTAAAAGTTGACCGGGTTCTGTGGTTCATGCCTGTAATCCCAGCACTTTGAGGGTCGAGGTGGGTGGATCACTTAAGGTCAGGAGTTCGAGACCAGCCTGGCCAACATGGTGAAACCCCGTCTCTACTAAATATACAAAAATTAGCCAGGCATGATGGTGTGTGCCTGTAATCCCTGCTACTTGGAAGGCTGAGGCAGAAGAATCACTTGAACTGGGAGACAGAGGTTGCAGTGAGCCAAGATTGCACCACTACACTCCAGCCTAGGCGACAGAGCGAGACTCCATTTCAAAAAAATAAAATAACAAAAAAATTAAATTGAAGTTAAGCAAAACCAAAAACTCTCAAAAATGTGTTTCTTGAAAGGAAATAAAACATAATGAAAGCTCAAGTTCATTTAAATGAGAAAGGTAATATGTTAAAGGTCAGGGTTAATAAAATGGCAAGCCAAAAAATGTTATGTTCCGAGATATATGTAAAATTTAAAAAGAAGGAAGAGGAGTGGGGCAACAGAAAAATTTGTAAGTGGATGTTAGCAAGATTCATAATAAATAAGAAATGAAATGAGTATACTTGGCATTATCTTAGACATAATTAAAAAGAGAAAAATATAGAATATGTGTATAGAATGTTTTAATTAAAGTAAGTTAAATATTAGAACTGGACCAATAACTAGGCAAAAAGTATAATAATAAGGGTTTTATTGATGTGTATGAGGTTAGGATGATTTTTGTGAGCAACACATCTGCTGAAGGAATTACTTTCTGGCAATACTCAATTGTTAATGCAATTAAACAGATGTACTTGTTGGAATATTTTTCTCAATTGGCTAATAATGAATTGTTCAAATTTGCTTTCTCTACATACTATAAAAATGATAGAAATCTTGAAATTTGCCTGTTTTATATCCTCTAAAATAGATGTTTCTCTTTTGCTGCCATGATTGATTAGGGAGTAGATAAAATAAAATGGCTTAAACACAAAATATATAGTTTCCCAGTGAGAATAGTTAACAATGACATGTGGATAATAACTGTGAAGTCCATGAACTCCAAAAGGCTGCATAGATAAACGATAAGCATTTCTACCCTAAAAGTAGGGCACCTAGGAGGCCACTGTTTCCAGCTGAGGATCAGCCGTTACTGTCAGATCCGAAGTGCAGGGATGGCGACCCAGTCACAGCAAACACTGGGAGCATTTCCTCTCTGGAGAACGTGCTAGGATCAGTTTCAGATCTGTGATTTTTCTTTCTTTCTTTGATCTACTGTTGAATAGTTATGCAGGGAATAAAGATGAAAAACTATCTTCAAATACCACTGAATACTGTCAAAATTATTTTTGTGTCTCAGTTAAAATTCAGGAAATGAAACAAATAAGCCAGAGCACAAAAGGTACTTATTCTAAAGTTGACTTTGGATTTCGGGATCTCACAAAGCAATACCTTTGCTCAGTCAACTTTCACAGTTTGAATGTATTTTTAGGGATATTAATATTTGCTATTAAAACATCGTCTCCCCAAGTGCCATGGTAAGTGGCTTTCCAAAACTATTACACATACTTTATTACCATCATTTCATCTTAAAAATCAAATAATTCTCACAGAAACTGAGTAACTTGTCCAAGCCTATTCAGCTAGTACATTTCATAGCAAAGAATAAATCTGGATATTAATGACTATGCCTGTGTTTTTTAGCCTCCTGAATAAAAATGTCTGGGAGCAGGGCTCATATTTCTAAAAATATCCTTGTACATAACCAGGACAAGTAATCATTACCTTATACCCACAATGTGTGCAAACAGATCTGCAACAGCCTTGGGGAGATGAATCATCATCTCAATGAATATGTTTAAAAACCAAAATTGAAATAAAACAAAAATCCACCTCATTACCTGGACCCTGAACTCAGCCTGTCTCGAAACACTGTAAATGAACCTGGTTACATAGTTCAGTTGGTTCATACATAGTCTGCAAGTATGAATGTGGATAGGACTCTAGAGAACAGATAGTAGTCCCTTCTCTCCCTTTCCACCCATTCATTTGAATGCCTTGTGTGTCCAGCTCAGGGCCAATAAAACAATAAAAGAGAAAAAATGTGTTTGAAATCAGAACATGCTATAAAATAGAAAGTAAATAAAAACAAGGAGGAAATACAAGTTATGAGTGGAGAAATGAATTATGGTAGGTGCAGAATTATCATGCAGGGATTTGAGCCATCACTCATGTCCCCTTCTCTTCATTTTGTCCACATGTATGGCATAGGTGTTATCTGCAAGCATTGTAAAGTATATCTCCAATTTTTGGCAGTAATTCAGAACTGACCAACTTTATGGCATGTGAGGAATTTTGTCTTATTGGAAAACAAGTCAGAATAATGATACAAATAAAATTATAGTAACCAGTAAAATAGGGAAAATAAAGTTGGGCTAGAAAAGCAGTGACAAATGAAAGTATATCATGAACAAGAACTTAAATTACCCATGAAAAATACGGAATTACTGAGCTAGAAGAAAATGTCATTTTCACATTACTGAAAAAAGATGATTGAGCACTTTTACTCAGCAGATTTAATAATTTATACCAAGATTAATCAAGTAATAACCAAAGTAACAACCACTCATAGAGTGAGGCACTGTGTTAAGCATTTACATTTATTTAATATTTATAATTTTATAAATAGATATGACCCACATTTTATTGAGGAAGATTGAAACTCAGAGAAATTAAGTAATTTGTTTGAAATTACCTATTAAAAGTAGCAACAGAGCCAAGTTGGAACATAGTTCTCTAAAATTTTATAAAGTGAATGAAGACCTTATAAATAACATTCATAGAATTAATTAGAAGGAAGGGAGTGTGTGGACTAACATAGAGAGGAATGTTCCATTCGGTATTTAATGATATATGCTGAGTAACTGCTGTATCACAGTCTCTCAGTGAACATGGTCCCTTTTAGGTCATTACCATTGATGTAGAATAGGCTGTTAGAAACATGGATAAATCAGAAAGCACTGTAATCTAATCTTTGTAAATGAGCTGAAATAACTTTTTAAAAATTATTTGAATGACAACATAAGGCAGAGTGGAAATAATTTAGAACTGAGATTATAGAACTAGAAATATTTAGAAAAATTATTTAGAATTGAAGACTAAACTAGGAGAAGCACAGGAACACGTAAGCATAAAAGATTATGACTGAGAAGGACAAAAGTAAAGAGAAGGAAATATTTTAAAATAAACAAAAATGCTATATAAAAATATGAGAAACAGTAACAGATGGAGGAGATACATAAAAATGGTTCAAGATACATGCTATGGTTCCCTGAAATAAAAATCTACATCAGAGAATAAAAATTAATAAAAGTTATAATGCAAGAAAATTCCTAAAATTAAAACCATAATAAAAAGACTTAAAAGTACAAATAAAAGAGTACAGCACAAATATAGACAAATAGACCCAGAATAACCAATAATGAGGCTTATTCTAATAAAATTACTAGAATTAAAACAAAAAGTCCATTGGACATCTAAGTAAAAATATAAAAATACTTACTAGAGAAAGAAAATTAGACTATCATGAGACTTTTCAATAACGGTATTCTGTAGCAGAAGGTAACGGATACCTAAGGAAGGGGTAACAATACCTAAGGGAAGGGGTAACAATACCTAAAAAAATGTACTATGACCCTAGGATTTGATCCAAGCAAACTGCATTTCAACTATAAAGTATTTAGATAAACTTTATGACAGTCAAATACTTGGAAAATTCTATTTCTGTTAGCACTTTATAAAGAATTTACTAGAGAATGTACTCTAGACAACCAAAATGAACGGAGAAACCACAAGAAGATTGGTGGTGAGCATTTAATAGATAGGATTAGGAATAAACATGGTTATAAGACATGGATTAGGCCGTGCGCCGTGGCTCACACCTGTAATCCCAAAACTTTGAGAGGCCAAGGCGGGCGGATCACAAAGTTAGGAGATCGAGACCATCCTGGCTAACACGGTGAAACCCCGTCTCTACTACTAAAAATACAAAAAATTAGCTGGGCCGGGTGGTGGGCGCCTGTAGTCCCAGCTACTCAGGAGGCTGAGGCAGGAAAATGGCGTGAACCCAGGAGGCAGAGCTTGCAGTGACCCAAGACAGCGCCACTGCACTCCAGCCTGGGCCAAAGTGTGAGACTCCCTTTCAAAAAAAAAGAAAAAAAGACATGGATTATAGCGGGAAGCAGTTGTATGCTCTGACAATGTAGATATGGTAGCCTATCAGAAATAGAGAAGAAGAAAAATATATAATTGTATAATTACAAAGTTTAATATGATTGTGAAGCAACATTAAGGAAAGAGAAATCACTAAAAATTAAAAATAAAATGAATCAAATAAATCAAATGTGTATCCTTTTGGCAGCATATTCATTTCAAGAGAAATTATTTCAAATGACTAAAAAAAACAGTAATTGGAGTGCACTTCCCTAATGAGATATGACTTAAGAGCATAAGGAAATTAAAGAACACCAACCATGTAAACTGTTTTCAGTAATTATATCATTGTTCTTGTGTCAGCGTTGTAGTTTTGATACAATTAATTGGTATAACGTGGGATAAAACAAATGAAGAATCAAGTGATAGTCCAACTCTATCATTGCTGAGATTCTCAGTGTGGAAAAAAATATAGAAAGATGTAAGAAGTTAAATGAATTCACTCATTTTTAAATTTTAATTTATTGGATAAGTAGAAAGTAATTCATGAAGTGTTCTCTCTTCAAATATAAAAACAAAGCAAAAATGTAAGCAACTATATACACACATACATGCTACATATATTATACATATGTCTATGTATTTATGTGTGTATACACATATGTATGTATATGTGTGCATACATATACATACATGTACACATATACATAAATGTACACATGTACGTACCTATATAGACACATATAACAGAAAGTCCCCAGCTTACAATGGTTCCACATAACACATTTTCAAACTTTCTGATGATGTGGAAGCAACATGCATTCCGTAGAAATCATACTTTAAGTACCCATACAACTGTTGATTTTTCATTTTCAATATAGTATTCAATAAATTACATGAGATATTGAACACTTTACTATAACATGCTTTGTCTTACATGATTTTGCTCAACCATAGGCTAATATAGGTGTTGTGAGCACATTTAAAGTAGGCTAGGCAAAGCCATGATGTTTGGTAGATTTCATGCATTAAAAGCATTTTTGACTTATGATATTTTCAACTTATGATGGGTTTATTAGGATGTAACCCCATCGTGAGTTGAGGAGAATCTGTATTGCTGTTATTTGTTTGGTTTTATCTTTATTCCCTTGTTTTGTTTTTATAAATTTTTACTTCCATCTGCTGAAAAGTCTAGAAGCAATGACCAGGTCAGAAGCAATGAGCACTGCAAGTGCGCAGATGGCAGTTTTGGAATACCAGTTTCCACTAAAAAAAAAAAAAAAAAAGGGACAGTAGAGTGAAATGAATAATTTTAGATCTGAAGCAGGATATACACAACATGAGATCTGAAGCAGGAAATACACAACAAGAGACTACAACACAGCCATGAAGCTGTCAAGAAGAGGTATGGAATAAGCCTAAGTCTTAGGTTTCCATATTTAAGTTTACATCTAAAGATGAAACTATTTGAATATTAAATGTCAGGGATGGAACTTCATCAGATATATTCAAATGTATACAATCATATATATCTATTTGGGAGGATTCTAGAAAACTAAATTTTTATTTTGAAAACTCACATGTCAAAGAAAAGAATCTGGCATGTATCCAGTCTTTCCTTTAAAGAATGTACAACTAGGTAACCAAATGATAAATGAGGAATGCTTCTCTTTCAGAAATACCACAGCCAGTAAATCAAAAAGTTATAATGAAAGAAAACCATCACTTTGCAACCCATAATTAATTAATGGATTTAGGTATAAATCATCAATGGCTATTAACTTCACAAATCAGATATGATGGGCTTTCTGAACAGCACAACTTCACCTCTGAAATAATCTTACCAAAATATTCTAGATCCACCTAACAATTCACAGACAAAAATAGAGGACAGAAGATCATGCTAAATGGTAACACAGGGATGTAATCAGCAAAATTCACAGTGTGGAAAATTCTTCAGGAAAAATATGTGTGAGTCCCTTCAACACACAAGTATCAAAGATAAAGAAACAAACATAAAAGACAGTGGAATCTAGAGATTGGAAGCTAATTAAGAGGAGACTTCTGATTTCCATCTGAGAAGAGAATTTTAAAGTCATCACTCACATTCTTGCAGGGAGGGGGGAGGGGGGAGGCGGGAGGGATTGCATTGGGAGTTATACCTGATGTAAATGACGAGTTGATGGGTGCTGACGAGTTGATGGGTGCAGCACACCAACATGGCACAAGTATACATATGTAACAAACCTACACGTTATGCACATGTACCCTAGAACTTAAAGTATAATAATAATAAAATAAAATAAAATAAATAAAAAAAGAAAAAGCTGAAAATAATAAAAATCAATTACTTTGTATGAAACTATCAGAGAAACAACAGGATAGAAAAAACTATCTCTTTAAAATTTGAAGACAGATATATCCCAAGCAGCACAGCCCAAATATGCTTACCTGAAATGAAAGAAGCCCCTGAAACTCTAGTTAAATTGTAACTTTAATGAATTGTTGGAGGCTGAGTATGGACTAGCATGAATGAAAAACTCTGGGAGGTTGTTGTCTCAGGGGAGCCCAACATTTTCTTAGGATTTGTCTCCAGGTTTTCACAGTGAAGATCTGACAAAGATCATGGTTTTTGCAGTGGGAAAAGGCGAATCATTTGTAATACAATCAAAGCCTTCTCCGTATTTGGGTTCACCCCCCAGGGGAAAAACTTACCCAGAGCCTTCTTCTACCCTGGGGAAGAGCATCTCTGAATCCTCTAGCCTTTGTCTCTTATGTAAGGAAGAAAAAAAATCATAGTCAACAGGGGTCAGGCATTCAAGAAAGTAGACTGGCAATGCTGCAGCAGGAAGGGAAGTAAAAGGTAGGGTTAAAAAATAAAATTAATAAAAAAGCTATATCATTGGAGAACCAGTCTTGAAAGCCACTGAGACAAGTCTGCTAAACGACAGGTTTAATAGAAAGCAAATCATAGAAGACTCCCCTACCCCAAACCTTACCTTAAGACAATAGTCTCCAATACAGTAAGAGTGCATTACAACAGAAAGAGTTGCAAAACACAGACTGTATCTGAGAAGAAATACTCCAGGAAGAAGCCCACATCTGATCTTTGACAAACCTGACAAAAACAAGAAACTGAGTTTTGATTTGTGTAGTGTAGGTTTCCGTGCATCTGTGTTGCAATGTTACTGACAGTATGGGAAACGATTCCTAAAGTCATTTGAATGTTTATTCCTTTAAACCACATTTGATTTGGTTGGAATAAATTAGTTGTCATTGTTTTCTAGTTTACTATATCATTTTGCCCATTTTCACATTTCATCCTGAATTTTTTTTTTTTGAAACGGTCTTGCTGTATTGCCCAGGCTGGAGTGCAGCGTCATGATCTTCCTGGCTCACTGCAAACTCCACCTCCTGGGTTCAGGGTATTCTCCTGCCTCAGCCTCCCGTGTAGCTGGGATTACAGGGACCCACCAACATGCCTGGCTAGTTTTGTTATTTTTAGTAGAGGCGGGGTTTCACCATGTTGGCTATGCTTGTCTCAAACTCTGGACCTCAAGTGATCTGCCCTCCTCAGCCTCCGAAAGTGCTGGGATTACAGGCGTAAGCCACTGCACCTGGCCTGAATTTTTTTTTTAAACAGTCTTGCTCTGTCACTCAGGCTAGAGTGCGGTGGTGTAGTCTCACTCACTGCAACCTTTGCCTCTGGGCCTCAAGTGATCCTCCCACCTCAGCCTCTTGAGTAGCTGGAACTAGAAGCATATGCCACCACCCCAGCTAATTTTTGTGTTTTTTGTAAAGAGCTTTTGCCATGTTGCCCAGGCTGGTCTCAAATTCCTGGATTCAAGAGCTCTGCCTGCCTTGGCCTCCCTAAGTGCTAGAATTACAGGTGTGAGCCACTGTGCCTGGCCATGAATTTTTCATGTCACTTTTATGTGAACCTTTTTCTCACCTTAACTGTTAATGGAATACCTATATTTCTAGTGGTTTTTGTATCTCTCACTTGAGAATTTTCATAACTGCTTGGAGCTTAATGCTTTATTTGTCTGTTATTTACTAGCAGAGTCTGGTTGTTTAGAATGTTCTATGAATTCATCTTAATGCTTCCCTGGAAGGCTAAGTGTAGTTTTATGATTAATCACTGTGCTTTTGCAAAAAGTAAATTACACATTGGAACACTGATAGTTTTAAAAACTTCACCAACTTTTTCCTTTGTATTATTCACCTTTAGCTTGGAAATTGTGAACACTTTTGCTACTCTGTATCTGAATGTTACGGTTTCTTATTGCAGAGAGACAACTGGGTGGATCCACGAACTCTGTGTCTAAACTGCTCCACTGTGTAGGGTGGCTGTCCACTACTGCAGTGCACGTGGAGAGCAACAGAACTTTCTTGCTGCACTTTATTTTGGATTTCTATGAGAAGGTAATACACGTTACATTTTCCCCATTGGGATTTTTGTGAAGGCTATTCACTTTATTGGCATAGTATTTAAATTTTATGCACAAATACTAAGGTGGGCTGTGATCTCATTAGCATCATTAAAATAACCTCGCATTTTGAAGTGCATGATTATTTTCTCGTCAGAATAATTGACTTTCATAAACCATGTGGAAAAACAAATGCCTTTTTTTTTTTTTTTTTTTTTAAGGTCCAGGCACCACTACGTCACCCTGTGTTAACACTGGCCCTAGACAGAAGTCTGTTGTTAGCATTTTTTTTTTTGTTCCTTCCATTCCTAACTCCTGGCGGAAACCAAATATTTCTTGTTGTTTCTTCAGATCTCCATGTCTACCTTTCAAATGCCTTCTCTTGGTACCCTTTTATTGTGTTACAGTATATAACCTGGACAGAACTACAGGTTGATGCAAAAGTAATTGGTTTTTGCTATTGTTTTCAACGGCAAAAACTGCAGTTACTTTTGCAGCAACGTAATATTCATGAAGTATCCATGATAGTCTCACTTTTTCCCAGCTTCTTCTACTAATACCTAGTTGTCTTGTGTTATGCATTTGCTTAGAAACATGCTCCTTTGTTTTCTAGGTTGACAGCTAACTGATATGATAAATAAGTATTATGGGACTTAAGGAGAAAGAAATACTTCCTTCCTTTACCCTGTCCCCCTAACTGTAAGACCTCTCTCTAGAAGAAATGAAAGATTTAAGTAATGGTCTTTTAGAAATTATCCTCTGTAGTATGACAGATATTTGGTGAAGTCTATGTTAAGCAAGTTTATAGTTACCTGTTTGTTTAGGAGTCAGGCATGTCCAAAGCCAATGTTACATTATTATCTTATACTGACGATTCTTTGGGTGAACTTGGTTGAGAAGTTCTGGAGAATAGTCTACGTACTGATGTTATCTTTCTTTCTCAAAGGTGTGTGACATATATATAAATTATAACCTTCCATAAGTGGTGGTGTCTCTTCCTGGGATCTTATATTCTGCACTCTTCAGCCTGGATGCCAACATCCTGAACCAGAGGTGTTTTATTATGCACAGGTACAAAGCCTTTTTACCATTTTATGAAATGGTATATTATAATTTTCTCTTCGTCTTTCAGCTGTAATATAAAAAATATTCCTACTTGTCTTTGGCCAGGGCCTCTGGAAATCGGGCTTGCTATTGGACATGAGATTCCAATATGGGGCTGTGATAGCTGTGTTGGTTTTAAATCCTCCACTGGTGTGGCTACGAAATGAAAAAAATCATAGTTAAGGACCTGTTGTGCAGTGGTACTGTTGCACTCAGCATTGTTCATTCCAATTGCTGTGTCTTCAGGAAAAATTAGTCATTTGCTGACAATTGCTTTAAGTATTTGTAGCTTCTCTGATAAAAACATTTTCTGGGAGATAAGGGGAGCTGTTGTCAACTATGTGGAACTGTAAGTATTATTTCTGGTCTCCTCTAATTCTGTGACTTGTGGACTGAAATTACTTTTTTCAGTCCATAAATGTAAACTTTTTTTTTTTTTTTTTGAGACAGTGTTTTGCTCTTGTCAACCTGAAGTGCAACAGCACCTTCTCGGCTCACTGCACCCTCTGTCTCCCAGGTTAAAGCGATTCTCCTGCCACAGTCTCCGGAGTAGCTGGGATTAAAGGTGCCTGCCACCACACCCGGCTAATTTTTTGTGTTTTTTCATAGAGACGGGGTTTCACCATTTTGGCCAGGCTGGTCTCAAACTCCTGACCTCAGGTGATCCACCCACCTCGGCCTCCCAAATTGCTGGGATTACAGGCATGAGTCACCATGCCTGGCTAAGTGGAGACCTTGTTGGCATAACTTGTAGGACTATGTCAAGTTTAAAATGTTTAAAAACCAATTAGTTAATAGTTCTCAGACAAGAAAAACGTATTTCTAGATTTCCCTTTTGTGCTTTCGCTGCATCATTTTCTTTCCATTAAGAAAATACATTTTATATCAGTGACTGACTGTTTTTGAGCCTCTATTAATTTTTTTTCATTTTACTTTTAAGTTTTGGGATAAATATGCAGAGGTGCACGTTTGTTAGTTACATAGTTATGCATGTGGCATGGGGTGGTTTGCTGCACCTATCAACCCGTCATCTAGGTTTTAAGCCCCGTATGCATTAGGTATTTGTCCTAATGCCCTCCCTCCCCTTTCCCCTCACCCCCGACAGGTCCCAGTGTATCATGTTCTCCTCTCTGTGTCCATGTGTTCTCATCATTCAACCCCTACTTATGAGTGAGAACTCTATTCATTTTTATTTTTTTAAGATGGAATCTAGGTCTTGTTGCCCAGGCTAGAGTGCAGTGGTGCGATCTTGGCTCACTGCAACCTCTGCCTCCCAGGTTCAAGCAATTCTCCTTCCTCAGCCTCTCGAGTATCTGGGATTACAGGCACCCACGCCACCATGTCCAGCTAATTTTTGTATTTTTAGTAGAGACGGCATTTCACCGTGTTTCTCAGGCTGGTCTCAAACTCCTGACCTGGTGATTCACCCATCTTGACCTCCTAAAGTGCTGGGATTACAAGCGTGAGCCACCGCACCCAGCCAGAACTCTATTAATTTTTTCATAGTGAAACATCAAAAGCATGTTTTATTGTTTATTTTTTATTTAGTGAAGTAAGCATCTTAAGTGTACAACTTATTGAGCCTCTATTTATTTTCATTTGAGGAGAATGTACCACAAAAGGATAAAACCCTTAACTAGACAACTGGATATTTGTGTATGTGCATATTTGCATATATTTACATTTATAGGTGCATTTTTGTATTTTTCTATGTATGTCAAAGGCATTGTATTCAAAGGTATGTTAAATGTTTCATTCTGTTTGGTTTTTCTGGTAGGTATCGTAAAAATCTGACTGCCGCAAAGAAAAATGGTACAAAAGGTATGAATGAGAAAGCTCTGTGTTAAATCACTGTTACTCAGAAATTAAGTCTAGATACACGTGACCTGATGGGAAGGAGGAGGAAAGGGAAAATAGGTGATAGTGACAATTTTTTTATTTCTTTCCCATTAGACAAAATCAGGTTTCGATTTCAGCAGCAAGACTTATCAAGAATTTAATCACTATTTGATATCCATTGTTGGTTGCTTGTGGACATCCAAACCCTTTGGGAAAGGAATATGTATTGTCCCTAAAATCCTAGAAAAAACTGGAGTGGCTGAATATAAAAATAGTTTAAATGTGGTCATTCATCCATCCTTCCTTGAGTTATGCTGTTTCCGTTTTGCTACAGATAAGGGTATTTAAAGAATGTTTAGATTTTGTATAGTAATACTGTGATGGCAGAAATAGGAACTACTGTACATTTAATGTGTCTGAACTGTAAGATGTGTTTAGTAGTTTTTTTTTTTAAGTAACAACTAAATTTTGGGCATTTTGCTAGGGTCTGGGATTCCAGTTAATAAAAGTTTCTGTCCTCTGAGAGAGCTTGGGCTTGTAGCAGAGACAGACTTGTAAACAAATCACTGTAATACAATGTGGCAACATGTGAAAAGCTTCAGTTGTGAGAAAGATGAGGGAGTGATCAGTTCAGTCCTGCCTGGGTAGAGGTGGTGCCATGTAAGGAAAAGCTTCATAGACGTGGAAACGCTCAGAAAATCCTTCTAGAAAAGATAGAAAATATAGGCTAGATAATATTACAATTAGAGTTACAGCCTTAGTCAAAGACTGCTGATTTAATGGAATGATACCAATATGCAGGCAGGTGGAGGAGGGTGTGTGTTTGTGTGTATCCTTTCAAGACTTCACTCTCAGCCCTGTCTCTTTCTTTTCTTTTCCTTTCTTTTCTTTCTTTCTTTCTTTCTTTTTTTTTTTTTTTTTTGTATTTATTTATTTTGAGAGAGAGTCTCACTCTGTTGCCCGCGCTGGAGTGCAGTGGTGCAATCTCAGCTCATTGCAACCTCCGCCTCGTAGGTTCAAGCGATTCTCTTGCCTTGGCCTCCTGAGTAGCTGGGAGGATTACAGGCACCTGCCACTACACCCAGCTAATTTTTGTATTTTTAGTAGAGATGGGGCTTAACCATGTTGGCCAGGCTAGTCTCAAACTCTTGACATTAAGTGATCCACCTGCCTTGGCCTCCCAAAGTGTTGGGATTACAGGCATGAGCCACCGTGTCTGACTGGGCTAATTTTTTGCGTTTTTAGTAGAGAGAGGATTTCACCATGTTAGCCAGGCTGGTCTGTAACTCTTGACCTCAGATAATCCACCTACCTTGGCCTCCCATACTGCTGGGATTACAGGCATGAGCCACAGTGCCCAGCCTGGCTTCTTTCACTTACCATAATGTTTTCAGTGTTCAGCTGTCTTATAGCATGCATCAGTACTTTTACTTGTAAATACTATTCCTTTGTATAGATACGACATTTTATTCATTTATCAGTTGATAGAAATTTTGGTTATTTTCACTTGTTGGTGATTATGAGTAAGTACTCTTGTAAAAGGTTTTGTGTGGACATATGTTTTCATTTCTCTTGGGTGTATGTACTTAAGAATGGGAATGCTAGATCATATGGTAACTCTGTTTAACCACTGGAACTTCCATACTTTTCCAAAGTAACAGCACTATTTCACATTCCCATCAGCAGTATGTGATGGTTCCATTCTCTCCACCTCTTTCCTAACACTTATCTGATCTGTTTTGTTTTGTTTTGTTTTTTTGGTTCTGGCCATCCTAGAGATGTGAAGTGGTATTTCATTGTGGTATTGATTTGCAATTCCATGGCAGCTGTTGATTTTTAGCATCTTTTTCCTGTACTTATTGATCATTTATATATTTTCTTTGGAGAAATGCCTATTCAGACTCTTTGCTCATTTTTAAGATTTTATAAATTTCTTTTGTGTGTATCTACACTAAATACACTATATATGTATGTCGATATATATATGTATATGTATGTCGATATATATGTATATGTATGTGTGTGTGTGTGTGTGTATATGTGTGTATGTATGTATATATATATATATATATTTTGAGATGTTCGTTCTGTAGCTCAGGCTGGAGGGCAGTAGTGTAATCACAGCTTACTGCAGCCACGAACTCCAGAGCTCAATTGATTCTCCCACCTAAGCCTCCTGAATAGCTGGGACTAAAAGCACAGGCCACCATTCCTGGCTCATTTTTTTGTAGAAAGAGTTTCACCATGTTGCCCAGGCTGGTCTGGAAATCCTGAGTTCAAACAGTCTTAACTGGGTTGACATCCCAGAGTGCTGGGATTACAGGTGTAAGCCACCACATCTGACCCTTTGCATATTTTTAAATGAGTTTGTGATTTTATTATTCAGTTGGAATAGTTTTTATATTCTAGATACAAATCCTTTATCAAGTAAGTAATTTGCAAAGTTTTTTCCAGTTTTATGGATTGTCAATTTTTTGTTAGTGTCTTTTGATTTACAAAGGTTTTTAATTTTGATGAAATGAAATATCACCTTTTTTTCTGCTGCTTATGCTTTTGTTAGAGCTTAAGAAATCACTGCCTAACTCAAGGTTACAAAGATTTATTCCTCTGTTTGAGAATTTTACAGTTTTAACTCTTACATTTGAATTTTTAAAATCAATGTTATCTCTTGTATATGTTGTGGTTTAAGAATACAGCTTCATTTTTTTGCGTGTGAGTACACAAATGTACCCACACCATTTGTTGAAAAAGCTACTCTTTCCCATTAAAATGTTTTAACCCTTGTCTAACATCAATGGGCCATAAATGTATGGACTATGAGTTCTATTTTATGGATCTGTATGTCTATCCCCTTGCCAGTAAATGCTGTCTTGATTAGTATAGCTTTGTAGCAAGCTTTGAAATCAGAAAATGTGAGTTCTCAAACTTGTTGTTCTTTTTCAAGATTGTTTTGGCTATTCTTGGTTCTTTGAAATTCCGTATGAATTTTAGAAACACCTTATCAATTTCCATGAAGAATCCAGGCTGGGCGCAGTGGCTCATGCCTGTAATCCTATTACTTTGGAAGGCCGAGGCGGGCGAATCAACTGAGGTCAAGTGTTTGGGACCAGCCTGGCAAACATGGTGAAACTCCATCTCTACTAAAAATAAAAAAATTAGCCCGGTGTGGTGGCACATGCCTGTAATCCCAGATTCTCAAGAGGCTGAGGAAGGAGAATCGCTTGAACCCAGGAGGTGGAGGTTGCAGTGAGTCAAGATCGCATCACTGCACTCCAGCCTGGGTGACAAAGCGAGACTCCATGCATGGCTAATTTTTGTATTTTTAGTAGAGAGAGGGTTTTGCCATGTTGCCCAGGCTGGTTTCGAACTCCTGACCTCAAAAGATCCACCTGTCTTGGCCTCCCAGAGGGCTGGGATTACAGGTGTGAGCCACTGCGCCCTGCCCAAATCTTCAATATTTCTTCCTGTATGATGTCTGTTTCTGGTGACATGCTTAGGAAACATTTTTCATCCTGAGACTGTATAACTCTCCTTTTGTGGTCTTCTGGTCCTCTATGGTTTAGGTTTGTAAACACACAGGGTAAAGGGCCCCACGTACAAGCTGTGGACTCCTGTCCCATGTGGGCAAACAGACTGCACACACAGGCAGCAACTTACCAGGAGGCTTCTTGGGTGGGGCAAAGTGGAGCCGCTGAAAATTCCTTCTGCCCCATGAGAGTTCACTTAATCAGTGGGTGTTGTGCCTCTCAAAATTAGAAAAAACCCACAGAAGTTTCCTTTGAGCAGAACATAAATCTGTCCCTTAAATAGCTGGGAGGTATCATCCTTGTCCCCCTGAGGTCAGAAGGGTGAGTCTGTGACCCAGGGAGGAAAGTAGCTCCCCTTCTTCAGGACACCAGCAGGAGGATGGAGGAGTTGGCTGTCCTGGGAATTCAT
>NC_045449.1:25288539-25309258 GCF_002776525.5 Piliocolobus tephrosceles
TATAGGTGTCCTTCCTGTTTGATAGTTTTCCTTCTGACAGTCAGGACCCTCAGCTATAGGTCTGTTGGAGATTGCTTGAGGTCCACTCCAGACCCTGTTTGCCTGGGTATCAGCAGCAGAGGTTGCAGAAGATAGAATATTGCTGAACAGCGAGTGCACCTGTCTGATTCTTGCTTTGGAAGCTTCCTCTCAGGGGTGTACTCCACCCTGTGAGGTGTGGGGTGTCAGACTGCCCCTAGTGGAGGATGTCTCCCAGTTAGGCTACTCAGGGGTCAGGGACCCACTTGAGCAGGCAGACTGCCCCTTCTCAGATCTCAACCTCCGTGTTGGAAGATCCACTGCTCTCTTCAAAGCTGCCAGACAGAGTCGTTCGCGTCTGCACAGGCTTCTGCTCCTTTAGCTGAGCCCTGTCCCCAGAGGCGCAGTCTACAGAGACAGGCAGGTTTCCTTGAGCTGCTGTGAGCTCCACCCAGTTCAAGCTTCCCAGCGGCTTTATTTACCTACTTAAGCCTTAGCGATGGCAGGCGCCCCTCCCCTAGCCTCGCTGCTGCCTTGTGGTTAGATTGCCGCAGACTGCTGTGTTAGCAAGGAGGGAGGCTCCGTGGGCGTGGGACCCTCCCGGCCAGGTGTGGGATATATTCTCCGGTGTGCCGGTGTTACAGTGCAGTATTGGGGTGGGAGTTACCCGATTTTCCAGGTGTTGTGTGTCTCAGCTCCCCTGGCTAGGAAAAGGAACTCCCTTTCCCCTCACGCTTCCCAGGTGAGGCGATGCCTCGCCCTGCTTCAGCTCTGGCTGGTCAGGCTGCAGCAGCTGACCCGCATGGATTGTCCGGCACTCCCGAGTTAGATGACCCCAGTACCTCAGTTGAAAATGCAGAAATCACCAGTCTTCTGTGTCGCTCGCGCTGGGAGATCGCATATTTTTAAATGAGTTTGTGATTTTATTATTCAGTTGTAATAGTTTTTATATTCTAGATACAAATCCTTTATCAAGTAAGTAATTTGCAAAGTTTTTTCCAATTTTATGGATTGTCAATTTTTTGTTAGTGTCTTTTGATTTACAAAGGTTTTTAATTTTAATGAAATGAAATATCACCTTTTTTTTTTTTTTTCCTACTGCTTATGCTTTTCTTAGAGCTTAAGAAATCACTGCCTAACTCAAGGTTACAAAGATTTGTTCCTCTGTTTGAGAATTTTACAGTTTTAACTCTTACATTTGAGTTTTTAAAATCAATGTTATCTCTTGTATATGTTGTGGTTTAAATATACAGCTTCATTGTTGTGTGTGTGAGTACACAAATGTACCCACACCATTTGTTGAAAAGGCTACTCTTTCCCATTAAAATGTTTTGACCCTTGTCTAGCATCAGTGGGCCATAAATATATGGACTCTGAGTTCTATTTTATGGATCTCTATGTCTATCCTCTCGCCAGTAAATGCTGTCTTGATTAGTATAGCTTTGTAGCAAGCTTTGAAATCAGAAAATGTGAGTTCCCAAACTTGTTGTTCTTTTTCAAGATTGTCTTGGCTATTCTTGGTTCTTTGAAATTCCATATGAATTTTAGAAACACCTTATCAATGTCCATAAAGAATCCAGGCTGGGCGCAGTGGCTCATGCCTATAATCCTATTACTTTGGAAGGCCGAGGCGGGCGAATCAACTGAGGTCAAGTGTTCAGGACCAGCCTGGCAAACATGGTGAAACTCCATCTCTACTAAAAATAAAAAAATTAGCCCGGTGTGGTAGCACACGCCTGTAATCCCAGATTCTCAAGAGGTTGAGGAAGGAGAATCGCTTGAATCCAGGAGGTGGAGGTTGCAGTGAGTCAAGATCGCACCACTGCACTCTAGCCTGGGCGACAGAGCGAGACTCCATGCACGGCTAATTTTTGTATTTTTAGTAGAGAGAGGGTTTTGCAATGTTGCCCAGGCTGGTTTCGAACTCCTGACCTCAAGAGTTCCACCTGCCTTGGCCTCCCAGAAGGCTGGGATTACAGGTGTGAGCCACTGCGCCCCGCCCAAATCTTCAATATGGGAAAATCTTTCTTCCTTTATGGTGTCTGTTTCTGGTGACATGCTTAGGAAACGTTTTTCATCCTGAGACTGTGTAACTCTCCTTCTGTCGTCTTCTGGTCCTCTATGATTTAGGTTTGTAAACACACAGGGTAAAGGGCCCCATGTACAAGCTGTGGACTCCTGTCCCATGTGGGCAAACAGACTGCACACACAGGCAGCAATTTACCAGGAGGCTTCTTTGGTGGGGCAAAGTGGAGCTGCGGAAAATTCCTTCTGCCCCAGGAGAGTTCACTTAATCAGTGGGGTGTTGTGCCTCTCAAAATTAGAAGAAACCCACAGAAGTTTCCTTTGAGCAGAACATAAATCTGTCCCATAAATAGCTGGGAGGTATCATCCTGTCCCTCTGAGGTCAGGAGGGTGAGTCTGTGACCCAGGGAGGAAAGCAGCTCCCCTTCTTTAGGACACCAGCAGGAGGATGGAGGAGTTGGCTGTCCTGGGAATTCATGCCTTCATTCAGCAAAGGGAAAGCAGTTAGACCAGGGAAGGGGCCTGGCAGTGTGGCGGGGGTACAGTGGTGAAGAGGGTGGGGCCGGAGAGAGGCCTCATTGAGAGGAGAGAGGATCCTCAGTGGGAACCAGGGTGTTTGTGGAAGGAAGAGTCAGGGCATGGAGCAGGAGTGGGAGCGGGGAGGCCAGCTCAGGCCGCCTCCACCTTTGTGTGAACGCCCTTCCTGGGGGCTGTGGAGCTGGCCTCAGGGTACACTGCAGGGCCAGTTGAAGATAGTACTTCATCAGAAGGTTAAACAGAATAACACGTGTGACTAGGCAGAGCACACAGAAGGCACCAAATATGTGTTTTTTAGATTCTTTCCAAAATCTAGGAGATGCAACTTAGCAATGAAATGCCTTGAAACCTAAAAAAAAAAAAGTTATAAAAATACATTCATGGTCATGGAAAAGTATACATTAGGTAAAAAAAGAAAAGGGAGATTATAAATGTATGTAAAATGTAATGTAGTAGCTAGTTTGCATAAACCCTTACAAAATAAAAGTTCTGTAAGGATATGCACGGACCAATTTCCTATGGCTAACTCTTCTGGGTTTTAGGAACCCTGACAGGTTTCTGTTGCATTTCCCAGCAACCATGACCCCTAATCCCCTAAGCCCCTAAACCTCCCTCTTTTCTGCTCACAGAGAACTGATGAGAGGAGAGACTCAGCTCAAAAGTGTTAAGTGAAGAAAATCGTTTCTAAAAATATTGGGCTTACAGTTTGCTTTTTAAAAAGTGAAACAAATGATATAGTTTATAAGCTTTTTGCTGGAAAAATAATAAAATATTGTAAAACATATAATGTTAACGTTGATGAGATATTTTCCCCCTTAAAATCTCATTTGATTCTCCCATCCAATAAGATTTATTCTTTAGGATTGGAGTGATTCTGGGAACAAAGCCTAAATCAATCAGAAAGAACAACATAGTCAGCAAGTGCCTGGGGGCTGCAGACCCTGGTTTTCAAACCAGCTACTTTCTGTCTAACTTCTGCCAGGTTACTTTGTCTCTCTGAGCCACGGTCTTCTCATGTATAAAACAGAGTCATTATAGTTTTCACCTCAGGATGTTGAGAAGGGTCAAGCTCTGGGAACAGTACCCAGCACAGTACAAGCATGATAAGTATTTGCTAAGTGAATGAATAAAAATTTGATGATCTTTTATTATGCTGCCTGATTTGGTAATATGTGTTAGTAAGTGTTTATAACGAATTTTATCATCTCACTCTTAGGAATTTTAAAAAATCACTTCCAGAGGTGTACAAAAACACTTGCATATGATCCTGTTCATTTCAGCATTATATGCAAGAGCAAAAAATTGCGAACAATTAAAATGTTCACTAAAGGAATGCTGGTTAAATAGATTATAGTAAATTCATTTAATAGAGTATGAATTTGGAGTTATGGAGTTACTCATTTAATGGAGTAAGTTCATTTAATGGAGTATAGTCCTTTAAAAGCATGAAGTAGGTAGATTTATAGGTTGATAGAAGTATTTATTCACAAGTATTGTTGAATGAAAAAGTATGTTATAAAAGGTTAGGTATGATATACTTTATATAGCATTAACATAGTACATGTGAATATTTTCAAATGTAGTCCACAATGGATATTTCTCTCATGCTACACAGATCAGGGTCAGGATCTTGGCTTTGCCCCTTATTTTCTGTAGAACTCTGGGAAATTCATTGAGCCCCTCTGAGCCTGTTTTCACATGTATAAAGTGGTGATAATATCAATTATTCTGCAAAGTTGTTTTAAGTTTCCTTTTCTTTTCTTTTTTTTTTTTTAAATGGAGTCTCGCTCTGTTGCCCAGGCTGGAGTGCAGTGCTGCGATCTCAGCTCACTGCAACCTCCGCCTCCTGAGTTGAAGCAATTATCATTCCTCAGCCTCCCGGGTAGCCGGGATTACAGGCATATGCCACCACACTCAGCAAATTTTTGTATTTTTGGTAGAGATGGAGTTTAACCATGGTGGCCAGGCTGGTCTAGAACTCCTGGCCTCAAGTGGTACGCTCGCCTTAGCCTCCCAAAATGCTGGGAGTACAGGCATGAGCCACCGTGCCCGGCCCTGTTATAGGTTTAAATGCCATCATCTCCATGAAAATCCCCAGCAAGCAGCAGGTACTCAGGGTGGTGTTTGTTCCCACAGTGACTATATGTATTTGGGGGACAACATGGGTAATGCATGAGATTCACAAGTCCATGTGTAACCCACACACTGTCTGTAAAATTAATAAGTGATTGTTACTCTTTTCAAGTAGAGACTGCTGTAAATAACACAAACTCCTACTTAGTGGCATCACTGAATCCATTAGGCAGGTAGGCAGATACTTTAATACTATACATTTAGCTATCCTATGAGTAATTTAATGTTTCTGATGTTTTGAAAGGGCCCTCATGAGGCAATTTGAAAATATGTATCTAAAGCCCTAATATTAGGCAGGGCCCTGGGCTTTGAATAGAGACTTGTTTTGAGGTCCATAGAGAGGACACACAAGGTCACAAGATGGTCCCATGGCTAGCAAGTGGCAGAGTCCAGATCCAAAGGATGTCTGTCTGACTCTAGACGTCAGGATCTTAACCCCACACAATGCTCATGTTCCATACTGACCCAGGGAGGTTCAGAGAAGGTCCGTACCTAGTGCCAGCTTCACACGACCATTTATTGAGCACTTGCTGTGTACTCACTAAATAAGCTCTAAGAGCTGGGTGATCGCACAATCTCATTCAAATCTCAGAACAAACCTACAAGTAGAAACTATTATCTCCATTTTAGGATGAAAGAGGCGCTGGGAGTTTGATTCACTCGCACAAAGCCACAGAACTAGGAACAGGAGGGTGCAGGGTTTGAATCCAGTCTATGTGACTTCAGCCCCACTCACAATGCTATGCTGCTGCCAGTCTAGGTGGGGCTGGGGCTGTGATGGCGGCCTAGGAATGGCTGGCCCAGTCGGAAGGCCCCATGATCTCATGTCTCACCCAGCTGCTGCTTAGAGGGCGACAGAGTGGTTGTGGAGGATGCCTGCCAGCCAGCCAGAGATGGGAAATCCCATTGGGACAGACTTTGCTCCAGTTTGGACTCGGCAGAGAGCAGGAACGCATGGGTCTGGGCTGGAAGAAACGGTCCTGTGCATGAGTCAGCAGCTGCCACAGCAGAAAGCATTTGTGGCCACTCTGCAAAGGGGCTGGGTGTTTCTTTTGCTGTTACCTTATAGTTTGAGTGGTTTGGAAGAAAATGCAGAACGATGTGGACGGCAGCTCCTCACGATTACTTCATTCGGAGAGGCAGCACCCTGTGCTGAAAAGTGTTCTGGCTTTGGCGGCAAAGAGATCAGCTTTGCCATTTACCAACTGCTTGATGTGGGACACAGTTCACCTCCCAGAGACCAAGTTTCCATGCATTTGAAATAAGGATAATACTATTTACCTCAGAAAGGTGTTAAGAAGAGCAAATGCAGATGTGAAATTTACAGATTATTTCCACCTTATCTGCTCTAGCCAGTACTGCAGTGTGGGAAGGTCATGCACTGCATAGTGATTGCCAGTAGATGGCGCAAGGGGCCTGCCGCCATCCCAGATACTGTTTCTGAACCCAGCAGGAGAGGGGACACCATTAGCTACAGTGACCTCCTGGGGTCACCATTTGCGATACAATCCCAGTGACTTAAAGGAGAGAGTAGAAAGGAATCATGGTAAGGTGAGCAAAAGAAAAAAACATTTCGTTGATTCCTCATTTTCCTCATCTGTAAAATGTCGGTGCTTATAAATCCACACATCATGAAAAGCTCTCAAAATTAAAAAAAAAATGTACTGGAAAAGACCTGACACAAAAAGGGTGCCAAATATGTGTTTCATTCATCCTTTTCTTACTCTGGGGGATTCCAACTTATTACAAAAGATTGTTGAAACATTCCTCCGAACAAGTAAATATTTCACAAACATAACTGAGGTGTTTTGTTGCTGCTGTTGTTTTTAATGTATGTGACTTAAATTTGCAAACTCATTGTCGGGTCTCTGAGCCCAATTTAAGCCATCATATCCCCCGTGATGTGCACATATACATCCAGATGGTCTGAAGTAACTGAAGAATGACGAAAGAAGTGAAAATGGCCTGTTCCTGTCTTAACTAATGACAGTACCTTGTGGAATTCCTTTTCCTGGCTCATCCTGGTTCAAAAGCTCCCCAACTGAACATCTTGAGATGGGGTTTCACTGTGGTTTCCATCTCCTGATCTTGTGATCCGCCTGTCTCGGCCTCCCAAAGTGCTGGGATTACAGGCATGAGCCACCGTGCCCGGCCTCTAATGCCTTTTAAGATATCGTCAAAACCATCAATTACCTAGACATAATCTAACAAATCTTGTGCAGAAAACTACACGATATTACTAAGAAAAATTTGTGGATGCCTTAGTAAATAGAGGGATGTGCCATATTTGTGGATTAGAAGATTCATTATTATAAAGCTGTCAGTTTTCCCCAAATTCAATAAATTTAAACACAACTTCAGTCAAAGTCTTAGAAGGATTTTTCATGAAAACTGATAAACTGATTCTAAAACTTACATGAAAATTCCAAAAGGCAAGAATAATCAAGACAGTCTTAAATAAAGTTAAGGGACTTAAGCCACCATTTATCAGGATTTATTATAATGTGGCAGTAAATGGAAAAGCAGTGCAGGATACCAAATAGACCAATGTAACAAAAACACACCATCTCACAATTTATGACAAAGGAGCCACTGTAGTTCAAAGAGGGAAAGAATGCTTTTTCAGTAAAGGTAGCTGGCTTAATTAGCTTATTCATAAAAACAGAAAGGAAGCTTGTCTTCTACCTCATACCACACACAGAAATCTCTTCCAAATGGATCATGGACCTAAATGTGAAAGAAGAAACAATAAAGCTTCCAGAAGAAGATAGTGTAGAAGTAGTTTCCTGATCTTGGGATAGGCAAAGATTTTGTTTCGTTTCGTTTTTTTTTTTTTTTTTTTCTTTTGAGACAGTTTCGCCCTTATCGCCTAGGCTGGAGTGCAATGGCAGGATCTCGGCTCACTGCAGCCTACGCCTCCCAGGTTCAAGTGATTCTCCTGCCTCAGCCTCCCAAGTAGCTGGGATTACAGGTGCCCACCACCATGCCCAGCTAATGTTTGTGTTTTTAGTAGATGGGGTTTCATCATGTTGGCCAAGCTGGTCTCAAACTGCTGACCTCAGGTGATTCACCTACCTTGGACTCCCAAAGTGCTGGGATTACAGGTGTGAGCCACCACGCCTGGCTGATTTCTTAAATGTTACAGAAAGATCATTGATTATAAAGATAGGTAGATAAATTGGATCTCATTACAAATGGGGAGTTTTCTTCATTGAATGACATGATTAAGAGAGTGAAAAGGGAAACCCCATTGGATGAAAATGTTTACAGCACATGCACACAACAAACTGCTTGTATCCAGAATCTGTGACAAGTCCATAAAGACAACACAGACAACCTAATGGAAAAATGGGCAAAAAGGATTGAATCGACAATTCACAAAGGTGGGAGTTAGAAGTTGTTAAAAATAGGCCAGGCACGTTGGCTCACACCTATAATCCCAGCACTTTGGGAGGCCGAGGAGGGTGGATCATGAGGTCAGAAGATCAAGACCATCTGGGCTACCATGGTGAAACCCCAACTCTACCAAAAATACAAAAAATTAGCTGGGCATGGTGTCGGGCGCCTGTAGTCCCAATTACTTGGGAAGCTGAGGCAGGAGAATCACTTGAACCGGGGAGGTGGAGGCTGCAGTGAGCTGAGATCACGCCATTGCACTCCAGCCTGAGTGACAGAGCGAGACTCCATTTCAAAAAAAGAAAAAAAAAGTCAAATTCTAGGAAGGTATTTTTAATTATGTAGTGTTGGCATAATTTTTGAATCTTCCAAAATCTCCCCATTCAAAACACACAGAACAATTAAACCAGCAAAAGTCAAACAAAGCACAAAGACAGTAAGACTAGAAGGAAGATTTCTCCTCCAACTCCAAAATAGAAGTGGAGGGGCGGGGACAAAGTCCATCATCATCACCCACCAGACCCACGAGGTCTCTGCATCTGCACCGGGGAAACTGAGGAAGGGAATGAGGTATGATGGAGACAACGGGGAATAGCGTTCCCATGAGAACTCCCTGAGGAATCCACTAGAGATGGAGCTTCAGCCAGCCAAGCAACTGGCGAGACATCAAAATGGGGACCAAGTAGGCCATTAACTATATGTTTACTGTAGAAGTAAGACCAAATAACAGTTTAAGAAGAGAGTGTTTGCAACAGCTCTATGCTTTGACAATCTGAGCACAATATGCCTCTGACAAATTTAAACATAATATATTGAAAGTTGAGGCAGGGAAATCTAATTTTTTATTGCAAAATTACTTAGGGATGTAAATGTAAAAAAAAAAAGATGTGAACAATTTTCATAGCACGGGTTAATGTAAGCTATTGCACACACTGTAGGAATTTTTTCAATAATTATCTTGCCTTTTAAAGTTATTCCACTAAAATGATTCAGAATATTGGAAATGGCAACAACAGAAGAATTACTAGAATTTCAAAGACTTTGGAACATTCTACCAAAACTCAGCAGAATCACACGAGCCATAAGAAGGCCGTGTTCCAAATGTGGCTCCACGTCAGAGTTGAGATCTTCTTAAACATGGGTATTTTCTAGATGATCTTGGGCCTAGGGGGGCTTTTCATAACAGGTTTCATATAAAATTACCCTCATACTAATTAAATATAAAATCTAGATCTTTAGATTTATAAAATGGATACTGTAGGAAATGAATTGTAAAGAACCCAAAAAAGAACATTACATTCTAAAAATAAAATAAGCAGGAGTGGGAGTGGTCTGGAAAGAGTATATGAAAAGCAGAGCAAGGCTGATGAGTACCTTGGAATGATTAGAAGGGGAAGAAAGGATATTACTTCAAATCAGCTGCCTTGGCAGGGGGCGGGGAATGGTGGAAGGAAAAGAATTAGCCTTAGCTAGTTTTGTTATTAATATGACTCTTATCAGGACACCTACAGATGATAATTCAAAACAAGAGAGACCAAGGATCGTACTTAACAGTCTTAGTGTAAGGCAACCATTAGAACAAAATTAAACCCCTCCTCTATTTTTGTGAGACAGAGTCTTGCACTGTCGCCCAAGCTGGAGTGCAGCTGCACGATCTTGGCTCTCTGCAACCTCCACCTCCTGGGTTCAAGTGATTCTCCTGCCTCAGCCTCGCTAGTAGCTGGGACTACAGGCACCGACCAGCACTCCCAGCTAATTTTTTTGTAATTTTAGTAGAGACGGAGTTTCACCATGTTGGCCAGGCTGGTCTCCAACTCCTGACCTCGGCTTCCCAAAGTGCTGGGATTACAAGAGTGAGCCACTGTGCCCAGCCTAAAACCCTTGTAAAATACAAAATGAATAGTAAGAGAGAGAGAAAGAGAGCAAGAGAGATTACACAAATAAAATAGATTACTCAGTGAAAGACCACATATGTAATAAGGACAATCATTAACTCCATTTTGTCTCTGGTTTTGAGCGTTCTTTTGCACGTCTTCCTGTGCCACGTTTGGATGAGAGGAGGCATGCCCTCCTGCTAGAGGGGACAAAGGTTTATGGACTAGGTAGCGTGCAGACACTATTAATGCCAATTTTTGAGCACTAACCTTTTGATAGGCTGGTCAGACTCTATTTTTGCTGCTGCTGCGCTGTTGTTGAGATGGAGTTTCGCTCTTGTTGCCTAGGCCAGAGTGATGGTGTGATCTCGACTCACTGCAACTTCCACTTCCTGCATTCAAACAATTCTCTTGCCTCAGCCTCCTGAGTAGCTGGGATTACAGGCATGCGCCACCACACCTGGCTAATTTTTTGTATTTTTAATAGAGACGGGGTTTCACCATGTTGGCCAGGCTGGTCTTGAACGCCTGACCTCAGGTAACCCACCTGCCTCGGCCTCCCAAAGTGCTGGGATTACAGGCGTGAGCCACTGCGCCCGGCCTTGATAGGCTATTAATAAGCTTTAACTTTCTTTGTATTTCTCCATTTAACAGACAACCCCAGAGGCAGAAACTATTATTTCCATTTGCTAAGTGAGACATTTGAACTTAGGATGTATATTCAATTTGACCATGATACCCAAGATGGAAAATGTCAGAACCAAGATTTGAACTCACCTGTATGACTTCAAAGCCCATGCTTATGGCCCACATAGCACGGCTTTATTATTACAGTTGAGGAGGGGCCTTGGGAAATACGTGCTCCCTCACATATTTGATGAATGTCTGATTCAGAATAGTTTTAGATTTACAAAAAGTTACAAAGATAGTACAGAGAGTTCTCATACACCCCACATCTTGCACACGTATTTTTGACAAAGTCTACAGGGCAACTCGAGTAAATTTGTATGTGTATACACACATATAATCTTGATTTAGAATAAATCAGAGTCTCAGATAGGCAGTCATTGGTCCCAAATTGTGTATCTTGGAACACATGCCAGAAAGCAGCAGTGGCCAGGAACTTGTTGGGTGCTGGACTGAGATTTAGCTTGAGATTGTGGTTTCAGTTCCAGAGGCTTCCGTCTTCTCACAGTTTTTAGGGAAAACTTATTTTTGGCTTGCTTCTCCCTTTTTCCCTTGGCCCCAGTGGCTCCGGCATAATCCAAGAAGCTGGGGATGAATCCAGGCCACAGTTTCCAAGCCTGATCAGTCCCCTTTGCTCCAGCAAACAAGGCCTCTTTACTGGGCTTAGACTTCCTTCTTTCCTTCAGGGTGAGTCTGTTCCCAATTGCTTCTGAGTTCCGCAGATCTGAATAGGTACCTGGCAGAGCCACCTGATGGACTAGTGTGATAGCCCCTGGTTATTTGCATAAATTGGGTAAAGCTAATGTCTGCCATTGGGTGTCCAAGCTAGAGACAGACAGAAGGGAGGTTGGAGAGATGGTTACCTGCCTGTGTTCTCTAGCGCAATGACTCACGGTACTTCTGAACCCCATTAGAGAGCAGTAGTCATTTTCTCTCACAGTATTTCTTCCCACAACACAGTGGGAAGTAGACTGAGGATGAATAAGAATCAATGCCATTGTCACCCTTGGAGGGTCTTGTATCTTTGAAAGCATCTGGAGAAAATGCACTGGAATCCACCCACAGATGGCTTGGCAGTGAGCAGACAACACCAGGAAAGTCTATGGAAGGACATGGGTTGACCTTATTCTTCTTTTTTCGTATAAATGTATGGGGTGCAAGTGAAATTTAGTTGCATGCATAGATTGTGTAGTGGTGAAGTCCGGGTACCTGAATAATGTACATTGTACCCATTAAGTAATTCCTCATCATCTACCCTCTCCCACTCTCCACGACTGTTCCAAGTCTCTACTGTGTCGTTCCACATGCTATGTCCATTGACTGTGTTTCCCCCAAATTCATATGTTGAAACCAATCACTAATGTGATTGTATTAGGAGATGATGGAGGGGTTGTGGAGGTGAAGAGATGAGATCACAATAGTGCAGCCCTTATGAATGGAATTAGTGTCCTTATAAAATTGGCTCAAGGGAGCTAGTTCACTCGTTCTACCATGGTGAGGACGCAGCAACAAGTCGGCATTCTACAACCCAGAGGAGGGCCCTCACCAGAACCTGGCCATGCTGACACCCTGATCTTGGACTTTACGGTCTCCAGAATGGTGAGAAATAAATTTCTGTTATTTATAAGCTATGGTATTTTGTTATAAAAGCCAGGATGAACTAAGACAGAAAGAGATGAGTTGGAGAAAGAATGGCTCGATTTTCACGAGAAATTAGATTATAGAAAAGCTAGGGATTTCTAGGTGGGAAAATAAAATTATTTCTCACCTGCAGTCCCTCAAGCCATTAAGGGAAACTCTAAGTAGTATACAGTCTCAGCAGTGCAGGTTTAATAAAAGGTATGGCTGTAGGACACTCTGTTAAGAGCTCTGTAAGATTTAAGGTGGTGCTTAGTAGATACTTTGAGCTACACAAAATAGTTTCTAAAAATTTTAGGGGACTTGTCCAGCAGATGCTTGCAACTCTCAAGGAAGAGAGAGACCTGTTCACAAAAGAATCATGGTATACTTTTGGGTCATGGAGATCTGAACTAGTTTCATAGGAAGCCTTTGAGGTTTTTAAAATAATCGTATTGTTAAAAGCACTACCACCTCGACTACAAGGGACTAAGACAAAATCGTTGGAAAACCGTTGCTCTCAAATTTCTGCAGACAGGCAGCAGGATGAAATATGTACTGTGTTAAAGGTTCCCAAGACATTTTTAGGCTCAAAGTTTTGCTAGGAGGGCTCACAGGACTCAGCATAGAGTCATACTCATGGTTCCGATTTATCATAGTGAAAGGATACAAAACAAAACAAAAGGAAAAGGTGTATGGGCAAAGTCTGGAGGAAACTAGGTGTAAGCTTCCAAAAGTCCTCTCCCAGTACAGTCACACAGGAATAACTTAATTCCTTCAGCATCGAGTTGTGACAGCCCATGTGAAATCTTGTTTACCAGGAAAGTTTGCCTGAGTCTAGGAGTCGAATATTTTTACTGGAGGCCTATCATATAGGCACTCTTTGTACCTAGCATGTGCCAAAATTCCAGACTTCCAGAAATAAAACTTGTATTCAGCCTGAAGCATATTGTTTGCACAAAAAGTTGAGGCACAGTGAGGCAGTCTCGTCATTTAGGGAAAATTCTGTATCAGTGTAGGGAACTGTGTAACATTCCAGTTCCCAGATGTCAGCCAAGGGCCAACTTTGCAAGCAGGCCTTTCTAAGGACTGCAATCTCAGGCCAGCTATGTTATCTTTTCTGCACAGCTAATCAGATGCAAGCACGAACTTGATAGTAATAGAAATCTTGGCGATTTCCCAGGACTGAAGTTACTATGAGCTGAATGTTTGTGTCCTCAAATCCATAAGGTGAAATCCTAACTCCCAGGATAGTGGTGCTGGGAGCTGGGCCCTTTGGGAGGTGATTAGGAATTAGAGGCAGTGACCTCATGAACAGTATTAGGGCCTTTATAAAAGAAACTTTACAGCACTCACTTGTGGAACTGTCCCATGGTCCTCTCTTAGTGGTAGCTGACTTTCTCCTAACTCAAGGGGTTCTGGTCTGTAAACTGGTTAGTTTGGGTTTTGGGATGAGAAGTCATTACTTTCCAGTATGGTGGTTCATAATATGTATCTGTTCCCTAGACCAAGAAGTTGTGTGCACTCTCTTGCTCGCTCACTTTCTCTCTCTCCTTCTCTGTCACCCCTCCCTCCTCCTTCTCATTTCCTTCTTCCTTTCGGTATTTCCTTCTCTCATATACATCCACAAAGGCCTCAGTAGGTTGCCCGTATCTTCCATCCTAAGAACACCATGCCTAGTTAGCCATTGCCAAAATCATACACATATTCCCTAGATTAGTGCTGATTAAATTGGCAAAAATATTTCAGTATTTTCACATGTATTTTATCTCCTCTCAGGTCAGATTTTGGACTTGACCTTTGGAGTGCAGCTGGCATATGACTCTTGCACTACCAGTATTCTGGAGGCAATGAGAGGCAATGGACAGTAGCTCTCCAGGACATTAAGTAGAAATTATTATAGACACTTCAGGCAAGGGGGTGACAATTTCCTCAGGGGAGCTGGGGCTGTGACTGCTGGTCCGGAGACTCAGTGGAGCTCTGGGAAGTCAAGGCACTCATATTTGTCAGAATGATTGCAATCTATAAGGCCCTACTTTCTCCTCTTCATGTTTTAGTTTAAATATGAGAGACCTGACAAAGCTGAGATTCAACTTGCTTTGTAATTCATAGTCACCCTGTCAAATTTGGTTCTGATCTCAGATATAATGGAAACAGATTTCCTTAGGGCAGAATAGATGTCAGCTGTTTCTCTGACCTCGTCTTCAACTAAGAATTGAAAGCCCTGAGCTTATTTGTTTCTGTAGACTTTCCAGTGCAGTTAGAAGGCACCATCCCACTCCATATAACCACCATAATGTTCTATTTTAAGAGCTCCTTGGGTTCCCAAAGACTTCCCTTTAAAAGGCATTTCATCAAAAGCAACTATTGGTGATAATTTCAGTATCTATTTGCCAATCTGTGCCCTGGACTCCCGGGATCCTACTTTCCATTGGCAATGTGGCCATTACTGCCTTCAAACACAAGCAGCAGAGACAACCTCTCCCAGATTTCCATCTTTAAGATGTGGTTTCCTGGAATCTTGCTTTCCCTCTATAGCACCTGCACTAGTCCAGAGCCAGGTGTCTGTGGTGTCTGTATTGTCAATGAGTGGGTGCTGGTTGGGAGGATGCTGTTTAAGAATTGCAGCTCACACATTTAATAGTAGGAAGGACCCAGACTGTGTAAAGATACATCAAGAATTCATTCAGGAAAAATATTATAGAAATCAGCCAGTCTAAGCATTCCCCTTGAAATCTTCAGAAATCAGACTTTAACCTAGTCCCATTGTGTATCTTTTCCTTCTAGTGTTGTAGTTCCAGGGTGCAGAAAACAGCAGGAAAGACTGTGGAAAGCCTTGCCTTATCGGGATGCTAGAGGTCCATCCTTGGACTTGGCACTGGACAAAGGAAATAACATTACACTCTTTATGATAATACCACAGTATCTTGAGTAGTGTAGCTTTACAGTTGATCTTGAAATTAGATAATGTGAATCATCTAACTTTGTTCTTTCTTTTTAAGATTGTTTTAGCTACTCTAGATCATTTTCATTTCCATATATGTTTTAGAATAAGTCTCGGTCTTTAAAAAAAATTACTATAATTTTGATAGAGATAAGTTGAATCTATAATTTGGGGAGAATGAACATTTAACACTGTTGAATCTTTCCGTCTGTCATTGTGGCATAAATCTCCATTTATTTAGGTTTTATTTATGTGCTCACAAACAAGCCCACTCAAGTCCTTCTCATATGGCCTCTCTGCAAAGCCAGTTGAGCCCGGAGACCCATCACTACCCCCGCTTCACCGTTGCCAGTGTCCTCATGGGAATGCCGCGTTGTGCGGCAGGACAGTCTCTCCAGATGGCCCCGCAGCTGAGAGTCTAAGTGACAGGATGGTGCTGGGTTCCCATTAGTCTTCATTCGATTGGTCACATCATGTTCTGGACAGCAATGGGGAGACTGCTTCTCTCCTCACAGGGCTCAGAAGTCCTTTGAGATACTGGCTGGAGAAGATGGGTAGAAAGCCGCTTCCTCCATTTCTCCTGCCTCTGTCTCTGACATGGGTACCCCAGACTTCCTGGAAGGTTCTCCCCTCCCAATTCATGTTACTAACTTATAGGAGGGACATTTTTAAACTTGAAAATTCATATTTCATAATTAATTTTGGTTCTTTACAGTCTTTTTCAGCCAACTCTTACATAAGGCTTTTGTTTCCTTTTGCACTGCTGTTGATGGGAGCATTCATGTTTTGTGGGCTGACTTTGCGGAATGTATCACCTCAACCTTGACCACGGCTGGGAGATGGGAGGCTGGGTGTGGGGTGATCTCCTAGCCATTGTTGCATCGGCCATGTGGGTTTTGTAAAATGAATGTGATCCCTACTCCAGGCCACCCTCTTGCTTTCCACCCCTCATGCCTTCCACTCCAAGAGCAAAGGGGCCATTTCTGTGAGATGTCTAATTTTTGAAGGTGCTGTGATTTCTCTTGATCCTCAGTATAGATAGGGCTGTTGCACCTTGTTCAGTTATCTCTGTGATTTAATGGATTTTTACATGCTGTTTTAGATCTCTGCACAACATGGAATACGAATACAACTATTCTGTCTGATTTAAAGGTAGCATGCACAATCTGTCTTGATAATGTTCTTCCTGATGTAAGTGGATTTGGACCTCTGTAGATTCTATTTGTGATTTTAAAAAATGAAAATATGTCAATTTAAGCATAAATAAAAGTTTACAGTGAAAAGCAATAATTTTCTGGCTGGGTGCAGTGGCTCACACCTGTAATCCCAGCACTTTGGGGGGCCAAGGTGGCAGATTGCTTGAGTCCAGGAGTTCAAGACCAGCCTGGGCAACATGGCAAAACCCCATCTCTATTAAAAATACAAAAAATTAGCTGGGCTGGGGTGTGTGTGCCTATTGTCCCAGCTACCTGGGAGGCTAAGCTGGGAGAATCACCTGAGCCTGGGAGATGGAGGCAGCAGTGAGCTGAGGTCGTGCCACTGCACTCCAGCCTGGGCAACCAGAGTGACACCTGGTCCCAAAAACAAAAAAAAAAGAAAAAAGAAAAACAAAAAGAAAAGAAATTTTCCTTCCTGTTCTGACTTCCAGTACTTCCCACCCCATTATCTCTCCAGGAAGAACCACTATTATAATTTCTTGGATTCTCTTCTAGAGATACTGTACTTCTATCTATCTATCTATCTATCTATCTATCTATCTATCTATTTATCTATCATCTGATCAGTAGTTATATACATTTTTCTATATGTGTGTTTGTCCTGAGAATATTCTGATAACATTTCAATTTAATGCTTGGGTTAATGTCAAGATCATTTATAATGTATATTTGTGATGATACATATTTGAATTAAAGGCATGATATGACCGGGCCTGTAATCCCAGCACTTTGGAAGGCCAAGGCCGGTGGATCATGAGATCAGGAGATCAAGACCATCCTGGCCAACATGGTGAAACCCCATCTCTACTAAAAATACAAAAATTAGCCGGGTGTGGTGGTGTATACCTGTAGTCCCAGCTACTTGGGAGGCTGAGGCAGGAGAATCGCTTGAACCCAGGAGGTGGAGGCTGCAGTGAGCTGAGATTGTGCCAGGGCACTCCAGCCTGGTAACAGAACAAGACTCTGTCCCCTCCCCCCCACCAAAAAAAAAGTCGGGATACATATTTGGGCTGTTTTCTGATCTCTGACTGACTTTTTTTTATTTTGTTTTCGGAGTGATTTTTTATCTTTTTAATTATAAATCTCTTTGTGGGAGGAAGGGAAGATTAAAAAATGCTACTGGAGATGGAAAACCCATTTATCTATTTGTGTTACATCACACACTGTAGTTTTCTGAAATTATATTTTTTTTTCATTTTCTGGATCTAGACTAGGGGTCAGTAAACTTTTTCTGTGAAGGGCAGGAGTAGATACTTTAGGCTTTGCAAGCCGTTCAGTCGTTCAGTCGCCGTTGTTGTGACTCCCTAACTCTGACGTTGTATCTAGAAAGCAGCCATGGATGATATGGAAACTACTGAGTGTAGTTATGTTCAAATGAAACTTTATGAGCACTAAAATTTGAATTCCATTATTGTTTTACATATCACTAAATATTATTCGTCTATGTGTCTGTTTGTATTTTAAACATTTGAAAATGTGAAGATCAGTTTAACTCATGGAATGTGCAGAACCAGGACGTGGCTGGATTTGGCCTGTGGGCTGTAGTTTGCTGATTCCCGGACTATCTGAAAGCTAATAAAAATCAGTATTCAGGCTGGGTGTGGTGGCAGCCTGTTACCCAGGCTGGAGTGCGGTGGCACGATCTCAGCTCGCTGCAACCTGCGCCTCCCAGAGTTCAAGCAATTCTGCCTTAGCTTCCCGCCGAGAAGCTGGGACTACAGGCATGTGCCATCATGCCCAACTAATTTTTGTATTTTTAGTAGAGACTGGGTTTCACCATGTTGGCCAGGCTGGTCTCAAACCCCTGACCTCAAGGGATCTGCCTACCCCAGCTTCCCAAAGTACTGGGATTACACATGTGAGCCACCGCACGCAGCCGACTTCTTCATTCATTCTCTGTGACCCCGCTCTGACCCCCACTTTTGGTGCTCCCTCAGTCTACCCTACCGTCTACCCTACATCTTTGATACAGTTTGGCTGTGTCCCCTCCTAAATCTCATCTTGGATTTTAGCTCCCATAATTCCCACGTGTTGTAGGAGGGACCCGGTGAGAGATAATTGAATCATGGTGGGGGTTTCCCCCATACTGTTAGTGAATACATCTCATGAGATCTGATGGATTTATAAGGGGAAACCCCTTTCGCTCGGCTCTCATTCTCTCTTGCCTCCCACCATGTAAGATGTGCCTTTGCTCCTCCTTTGCCTTCTGCCGTAATTGTGAGGCCTCCCCAGCCATCCTTTTTAAAATAATTTACCCAGTCTCAGGTGTGTCTTTATTAGCAGCACGAAACAAACTAATACGATCTTCCTCCTCTCATGGAGGCTAAGCAGAGGGTCAGCCCCACTCACCCTTAGACAGACAGCAGTTATATCCAGATGCCACTAAAGATGTAGGAAGCTACTTGAGGGATTCTGTGTTCTTAGAATCCCCAGAATTGCTTTCAGGCCTCCATATGCATGGGCCTTACTGTTTTTATGCTACTTTTATGCTATTTATGATGCCACTAGTCCAGAAAAGGCCCCTTAGAGATCTTACATAGTAAAAAGACTCAGATTTGATAATGGCAGAACAGTTTATTCTGGATAAGAGTTTTTAGGTTCGAGATTTTCTGGATGAAAGCTGTCCTAAGGAAATTTCCAAAATTGAATAATTAAAACAAGGCTATTTCTTCCAGGTTTGTAGTTCCGAGGATGAAGGACAACCAGGGCTTGGGGATGGGTGAAGAATCTTCTGAAAAAGTGACCTGACAACTCTTATAAAGGTCTGTGCCTCCACCTGCACGGTCATCAGTGCTGTTGGTATAAAATACAGAATTTATCATCAGTCATTCCCCACTTAAACACCTACCATCGTGTCCCATTTGAATCCAAGTAGGGTGTTTAAGGTGCTTGGGACTCTGTCTTGATCCTCCGTTTGCAGATTTCTCCCTGCCACTACCCTGTGGGGAGTCTCTTGCCATATCCTCCCCTGCTCTAAATCTTTATGGCTTTGGCTAATCCAGAGTGATATGACTGTTGCTTCTTCTGCTTGGCTTGTCCTCTTCTCTCTGTTAACTCCTGCTCTTTGTCAAGATCTAGCTCAGAATATTATTTCCTCTCTGAAGACTCTTCTTGGTAAAGTTGCTGGCTCTGCACTGCTTCCTCAGATCTCTGTTCCCTTGTTACATGCTTTTTAATTTGTTTCGTGGCTCTATCTCCCTAACTAGACTGAAAGCACTTGAGGATGGTGACTTTTTAATATTCTTCCTGTTATTTAGGCACGTAACACATAGCAGCTGCCCTGTGATTGCTGGTCCCTTTTCTTTCTCTCCTCCCCAACCACCCACCCTGTTGTCAGACTGAAATAAGCCCAAGAGTCCACGGAAGTTGGACAGCTGTAGTGACAACTGGGCTGTGTCCAGGATCAAGCTATCTCTTCTTAACTGCTTAGCGTGCTTCTAAGCATGGTTCGGGGAAGCCAGGACAACAGAAGAGCTCAGAGAAGGTGGCCAGAAGTCCTGGAATAGTCAAAACAATTCCTGCTTCCCTGTGGTTATCCTAAGGAAGACCAAAGCATCATTTTCCCTGGGAGCATCTCAGGGGCTGGCTTTGACTTGTTTCAGGAACAACTGTGCACACATGGCCACAGCCATTGCTTTGGCATCTCTTTCCCCTGGACAGGATTTGTCTCCTGGGCACATGTTAATACAAATACCATAGGCCCATAGGCTCCTTTTGGCAGGTCCAGGAAGGCACCTATTTCAACAGGTTGTTTTCGGAATGAAATTGGATACTGTTCAAGTTCCATCCACATTGTGACTTCATCCACTACTACCCACCCACCAGGTCCTAACGTGTGAAATCTCCCTGCACTCATGAATGCCCTGCCACATGAGTGTTGGTGGAATGGAGTATTGTTTAGAAGCAAATCAGCCTTCGGTGTGTACCGTGGGCAGCTATTAGACATGAAAATCTGCTGGTTGCCCTGTGATTTCTATGAACCAAGGGATCCCGACAACAAGGGAAAGATTATTCCCACAAAAAGAGGCTGGGCAAAGGCATTTGGTCCATTTGTGTTTAAGGCCTAGACTTTCAGGAGCTGCCTTGAAGTGCTTTCAAGTGCTCACAGGCTCCAAAGTTCTAACCCTGAGTTTTCCTGCTCTTTGGATGTGCCCCCAACCCAGTGGGAGAGGCTCCCCAGCTGGCTAGTTCCTCTATTATCAGATCAGCTGCACCCACCCGCTTCTTAACCTATGAGCCTCAAGTCCCTGCCAGCCCACAAAAAAAGCTAA